>NC_090195.1:33022243-33252243 GCF_024679245.1 Pseudorasbora parva
GGTGCCAGACTGAGGCAGTCATGACGAGAACCGTCCCAAACAACAGCCCGTTTCAGCTGCAGTAAGCACTTATACACTAAGACTTATCTGATTCACCAGCATCTAATAGCACTAGAGGTAATATGCAATTCATTTATTACAAATGAAAAGTCGATGCTTGTGTCAACAGCCAAAGTAGTTGCTGCTGGATCTTTAACACAGTCACAACTGGTGGAAACTGGCAACTTCTCACACATATTGACCTTGGAGTGAGATCTGACACCGCTCAGCCCAACAGATCTCCAGTCGCCACCACACTTCCCATTGTCAGGTAAAATCAGTTTTCATTAAAAGAGCTTTTTAATGTCCAAATTTGTCTTCAGTGCAGTACTACTGAAACTCCTCATTCCTCTTCTTGAAGAAATGTTCAACCTCCATGCAAACTTTATTTTTGTATTATTATTTAAAACAGGGTGTACTTAATATTTTTTCCAATTTATAATTTTAGGAATAATTAAAAAAAAAAATCTCACTTTATTTAATTATTCGGTTTTATCATTTACCCTATATTTAAAAAATATATATTATGATCCAGTGTTAGTCACCTTAGGAACAGTTATAGTAAACTAACTGCAAAAAAGTTTTAGAAAAGTGTAAATGAGTTTTCAGTGTCCAAGTGCTTCTTGAAGCCGGCGTACTAAGGATGTGTTAACACTTGGCATGTTTGGTTGGATTAAAACCCTGTTAAGTCTGAAAGCTGCCATTCAAACCCTAAAAAACACTGAAACGGTGGGTCTTGGTCCGCTTCCAAACAACCTCTGGGGAAGTTCGAAAGAAATATGAATGTAACACGGATTAAAGACTGGACACGATGTCACAAGATGCAACACTAAAAGTGCCAGAATACTCAAGCATTCCTGATTTTTCTCGTCATGGATGTTGCCCCTCACAGTTCGGTTCATGCGTCAGGAACCCGTCTCCTTGCAGCAGATCTTGGTTTGTTCCTGCCACTGTTTTGACTCCTTTATACATTTTATAAGCTCTTTCACAGTCATTCTATTTAGGGGTGCATTTCAAGTCAGGAAATAAGTATTCTTTTTTGATTAATAAACTAGGTGGTTGAATAATATATTCCCTTAATGTGTTAAATGAATTATCTGGCAAGCTTAAGATCTAATGACTTTTTAAATATGTTAATGAAAATTAACATTTGATTCATTATTTTGTCAACTGTTTTACAGACAAATGATGTGACATAAATCCACAGTATGCTGAATTTAGTATTATTCACCATCCTTACCCAAGATTTCCATCTCCAAAGATATCCATATATTTTTAGTTTATTTTAGACAGTTTAGTTCACATTTAAAAGATTTATGACATAAAAAGCACAAAACACAGTTGACAAACAAAGTAACACAGTTAGAAGGAAAAGAGAAAAATCTCTTAAAAATGACAACTTTCTTTTTATTCAACAAATGAAAGTACGAGCAGTTAATTACATTTAAATTGAATTGCCAACATTGTCAACCATGTGAATCTTTGTCAACTGTTACAGGTGATCAGTAACACAGATGACAATTTGGCCATAGTAAGGCATTGCTATAAATTACTGGCATGGCACCTGAAGACTAAATCTTATTTTTCTCAGTTATTTTGCGTTATAATTCAATCATAGACTTGTTCTTACATACTAGAACACATCCGAACATGTGCACTCTTCAAAAAAGGTGCTTTACATTTCTTGACAAACTAAAAGACATAAAATACATTTGTATGTGTTTGAAATAAAATATATAGATTGTTCTAAAAGTCAGCTTGCTTATATTGCTCAAGATAAGGATTTATTAAGTCCACATGTCACGCAAAGAAGAAACTAACCACAGGTCGAGCTGTTGTTGCAACCCCAAAAGTTTGCGATGGTGTTTGCGATTGATGGTTTCGGGAAACATTGACTGGTTGAACTGTTGATAACGACGGAACTTGCGGCCATAGATGGCTAATGATGCTTTTGGGAAATGCCCCACAGATTGTAAATATACCCCTATTCTGTGTTTAACAGCCACTATGAATGTAAAGAGTTTTTTTGGTCCAGGCCAAACTAACAAAGGGAACCATATTAAAAATCACTCACGAAAAAGTGTAAAAACAACTATTTTCAAGATGACTGTTTTTGGATTGTTTGTAGAGTCCCTCAGAACTGCCCCAGGAACTACAATCTTTTGTCCTGCGATCAAGATCATGATCAGGTCAGGTGTAGATATGGAGTTTTCTCTGCAAATGAGTGTGGGATGTGCAACATACCTACTGGATTCACTTTAGACGAGGTGAGAATGAGTGAGGAATAATATACAATCATGTTGAGAGCTGATCATTATACAAAAATAAGAAATGTTTCCTTTCATTCTTCAACATGTTTTCGGCTGACTTGTTTATATTGTGAAAAAAAACTGTTTATATTGTTCTTCTTTCCAGAACACATGTACTCTGTCATATAGAAACACATCGTTGCGTGGTGTTTATGCATTTGAGTTGGTCATGGAAGACTATCCCCACCAGGACATCAGTCTAAACTACACTGCCATGGGCGCGGCGGTCAGAAGGCCATTTGTCAATGGATCATCCAGACCACCATTGAGCAAAATACCTCTCCAGTTTGCTTTAGAAGGTAGCGTTCAGTGCTGACACCAGTCTTTTTATTGATTGTGATGCTCTTCCACAACCTTCATGTTATGTTTCGCGTTTAGTGGAGGCTCCTGCACCATCTTGCATTGAGGGTGAATATCTACCTCGGTTCATCCACCCAACACCTCTTCATGGAGAACACATACATGCTCGTGTCAATCAAGAGCTAGAGATCAGAGTACGTGCTACAGCAATCTACTCAAGGTATGAAGGAAATGTCTAAAAGTCTGATCACAGTCAACAGTTTTCCCTGCATGCCGACTAGAATTTTCGCTCAGTAACATTAGATCGTTTTGATTTATAAGCTGTTTAATGTTGATGATCACGTTATTTTACATATGCATATGATTACACATGATATCGCTTGTTTCTGCATCTTCTTGCCGTGTGTTTTGATCAGGAGATTCTGTTCTCATTCAGAAGATGCGTAATTGCGCCCCCCATCGTACATGAGTGTTCACACCGTGTACCGTAGTGTTCTGCTGAATTATGTGACCCTAGCAGCTGCTGTATTGAGCTTATCCAACTCATTAAGACTCAAACTAAATCCTAACCCTACCATTACTACAGCAACTACTAGGGTCATATAATTTGGTGGGTCACATAATTCAGTACTACACTGGAAAATGGGACCCCTTTAATATGTGGACACTACTAATTTCTCGAAATGTCAATATTGTTGAAGACAGTAAATGACTTTTTCAAAGGTTAAGAACCGGTGATCTAAATCCTCACTGTAACTTCAAAAATGGGTAATTTCAGTTCAGTTTATAAACTAATGCATGTGCATTCCCCCCAACCCCCCGATTGTCCAGCATCACTGATGTGGTCTTTAGCGGACCTCTAAACAGCACAAAGGAGATCACCACCTCTGGAGAATATGTGATCAACTGGACACCAACACAAGAGAATTATGGCCTGCACTTTCCAATTTGCTTTGCTGCTGAGGGCCAATATGGGTATGACTGAACAGTTAGATTACTTTCATCAAACTGTGCCATATGAAATTAAGCTAATTAATCTTTCTTAATATTTTAGGTCTAGAAATTATCAGTCTGAGATGAGGTGTGTTATTGTCATGGTGGAAACTAAAGGTATTTACAGCATTTACTGAAATTCTTCTTGGCATTTGTGTATCCTTGAAACAAAAGGAAATCCGCATTCTTATATATGTTCTTTTTCTGTTCAAGGTCCAAACGCAACAGTGACTTGCTCTAGAGACACAATGTCGGTGTCGATAGAAAGAGCCACTATTTCAGGCATCCACGGAGATCACTTGAGGCTGAACAACAATGCTTCCTGTTTAGTTAATTCCAATAGCACGCATGTGTTTACAACTTTCTCTCTAAACGGATGCGGTACTCAAATGGAAGTAAGGAGTTCAATGAGTTTTAAAAGACAAATTTTCATAAACCGTTTTCCACTGCATCTAATCTACTTTTATACGTGCTTCTTTGAAGGAGACTGATGAACATCTCCTCTTCAAGAACATTATTGTTAGCTATGATAATCCAAACCACATCATAACCAGGAAAGATCAGATTGGAATTGAAGTTGTGTGCAAGTACCAGAAAAAGAGCAGCATCACCACAATGTTTAATGCTCATAGGCCAGCTGTCAACATCAGTGAGAGAGGCTTCGGCTCATTCAGCTATCAGTTTGAGTTTTATCAGACTTCCAGTTTCCTAAACCAAAGAACTGCCAACTCCTATCCACTGGAGTACAGAGTGGGAGACCCGATCTACATGGAGATCGAACCTGTCAATTTAGTGCAAAACACTGAGGTCTTCCTCGAGTCCTGTGTAGCTACACCCTTTGATAATCCCAATTATCCCATCTCCTATCCCATCATCAAAAATGGGTAAGAATCTACAAACACTGCACATCATATGTTATATGTTGTTTCAATTGAATCCGTAAGGTTTATGTGTGTCATGCGAATCACTGAGTTTGTCAATATCATAATTGCATTCTGCTCTTAGGGCCAGAATTAAAATCAGCTTAAAAAATCTGTCAGAATTACTAAAGACACACAGTGATATATTACTGCTGAAAAGACGTGGACAGGGTTATTTTGGTGGCTGATCTTATTGCATATGGATAGTAAGACTAAATCCTGCGCATAACTTTCCACTCCCATCTGTGATTTTATAGGATTGGCCATTTTGTAAATCTGGCCTTCATTAAAAAGTATTATGCCAAAATGCTATTCTGAATTCAGCCAATATAAATTCTTGCAATTGATCAACAGTGATTTCAGACATTATGGGCCCTATTTTAATGATCCGAGCTCATGGTCTAAAGCGCATGGCACAGGTACACTTAGGTACATGTCCGAATCCACTTCTGCTAGGTTAACAATGGAAAAAAGTCAGCACGCTTGGCGCATCAGGTTCAAAAGGGTCTCTTAATGAGTCACGGGTGTGTTTTGGGCGTAACGTGCAATAAACCAATCAGAGTGTCATCTCTCATTCCCTTTAAAAACTCAAAATATACAAAACATAGATGTGTCCCAATTTGCATACTTATGCATTATTCAATTCCATTTTATAGTATAAAAAGTGTGAGCACTGTGTTCACACTGACATTAAAAGAAAAAGTGCACTTTAAATAAATTTTCCAGCACTTCGATGCTATTTTAATGTGGTGACCGAAAACATTGTTTGTTCACCCTTCTGAGATTGTCCCCGTTTGCAAAACCGATTGTTTCAAGATGTAGAAAATACATTTGATAGAAAACACTTTTATTTAAAAATAAGAAAATACATTGATTAGCACTATAACCATCGGGTGGCAACCGAGGAGCATCCATTGGCTCATAGCCTTGTCCTGTTGCATATTTGTCCACACGTTTTGCTTTGCAGCGCAAGCTCACAGATTTCGACAAACGTGTTGAAAAGTGCAGAATGTCGGACTTCATGCACTCGACTGTCGCAGCTTTAATTACGTAGAGAGGAAGGGGCTAATATAACCTTATGAAATGTATGCACATTGTTGAGTACATAATGCTATGGATGTTAAAGGTTCTTCAAATGTCCAATGAAATGCTCTGACAGCAGTCTCCAATTTGTCAATGTGTGTCAGATGCGGGGTTGATGAAACCGTTACCATCTACACAAGTCACGAGCCAAATGTCAAGTTCAGTATGCAGGCCTTCAAGTTTATTGGACAATATGACCAGGTAAGGACGGACAAAAATAACCCTCACTGAAGAGACATGCCCTATTTTATTAAAATAATGAATGGGTTTTTTTTGTGTGTTAATTTTCTTTCTAGGTGTTCATCAGCTGCTCCATTATCATATGTCAAGCCAACAATCCCAACACTCGCTGCTCTCAGGGCTGCACCAATGGCTCGGTCATTGCACCACCCTCACACGTTCACAAAAGAGATGTTACCATCCAGACAGGACGTCACTTCATCTCTCAGGGACCCCTGCGGCTGAAGAGGAGCGCGTCCCTTACTGGTACGTCCTGACTTTACCTGGTAGATTATGTAGACTGTGAAATCAAAATAAGGTGTTTTAAATGCCAATGTCTCTTGTTTGTTTCCAGAGGCCATCAGTCCCACCTTGAACCTGAACCTTGTATTCGTCGCCGGATGCGTCGTAGCAATAGTTGCCATGGTGTGTGGAGTGATGCTGTACAAATCCAGAGGTTCAAAGGTCAACTATAAACTTTTGAAATCAGATGAGATTTGATTGGATCAGTTTGAACTACGATCAGACTACGTGTTTTGGTGGCATGTTCTTCTGTAGTTTCTGCTAAATATTTTTTTTAATATTTTGTTTGGCAATATTTTAACAGAGACATTGGTTCTGTCTGCATTAATGTAATACTCTTGTTTCTATACACTTAAGTAATTGATGCAGATGGAAAACCATCACACGCTTTCTATTACTGTTAAGATGAGGAATGGATTTTATACTTTAATAAGTGTCCCTTTGGGCTCCAAGCTTGTTAAAATGTTGCATGTCAGCTACTGCTTGCTGTTCACATGTATCCTTCTTTTCACAATTAAATCTCTATAACAATTATACAGTCTACGTATTATGACATCAAACATAAGCCTTAGACTAATAACTGCTTACATGGCAAATGCATTAGGCTGGACATTTTCTGAATATTTGAAATTAGTAAAGTGTCACACATAAAGTGCAACTTCCACATGCATTGTTCATTTTCATATTGGGTTTTTCCTTAACTGATATGAGTTAAGCAGTGCCTTGAATACATGGTTTAATTTTTTTTCTATTTTTAAATTGTTTCCACACAATTTCTCAAAACTATACACAGAAAACCAGAAAACACACACAAAACATGCAAACCATAAACACATTGTTACACATAATTAACAACTATTTTAACTCTCCTAAATATTAAATTACATTTTTTTTTTACATTCATTTTGTAACCAATTTCAGAACATTAATGTCATGTTTTAAATCTCTAGGCACAAAACTCAGTGAACAGTAATTGCTTGTGACACACAGGCTGTCCAAAAATGTAAAACTTTGCATGTTGCATTCATATTTTTAAAAGAAGCCTTGCATTTGCCAGATCATTAGTTCAGATAATTCCTCTGTCATTAAAAGATCACCCACATACAAAAGTGCAGGCACAGCGTAATTACTGAACACAATCTGAAATGTATTGATGAAATAATCACATCACAGGTTTTTCAATCAAAGGAACATTTAGATATTTTGGTAACACTTTAGAATAATGGTCCGTTATTAATAGATAACTATGCAGGAAGTAATGCAGGACTAATTAGTAGCTCTACATTAACACTTCAGCTACTACTATTAACTAAAATAGAACAGCGAATTTAGGAGATAGTTCCTCATTAAGATAATTACTGACTGAGATTAGTCTCATTAATAACTATTAACTAACTGACCAATTATCACAACATTATTGTGTGTCTGAGATGTAATTAATGCTAATACTTTATTTTAAGGTTCAGTTATTAACTATTAACTAGTTGCTTATTAGCATGCATATTACTATGATATTGGCTGTTTATTCATACTTATAAAGCACATATTAATGCCTTATTCTTCATGAGCTTATTCTACATCCCTTAATCCTACCCAATACCTAAACTTAAACGCTACAAAAACTACCTTACTATTAATAAGCAGTAAATTAGGAGTTTACTGAGGCAAAGGTCATAGTTAATAGTGAATATGTGTTCCCCAACCTAAAGTGTTGCCTAATTAATCATATTCTTTACTCTGAATAAAGTCATAAAATGCATCACTAATTACTTAAGTGTTACCTAGTAATTATGCAGGAGCTAGTAGTGATCTGGACCATTATTTCTCCAAGTGGAAAATATGGTTTTTCACTTCAAAATAATGGTCCAGCTCACCAGTAGTCCTTGAAGAGTTATTGGGTACTTGAGTAATTAGTGATGCATTTATTACTTTATTCAGAATAACAAAGGACAATTTTTAAGAACTACTAGTGATCTAACAATGTTTTCCACTTTAAAATAATGGTCCAGATTACTAGAAGTTCCTGGATAATGACTAGGTAACACTTAAGTAATTAGTGAAGCATTTTATGACCACATTGAGAGTAAAAGAAAGACAATTTCTCACATCTCAGACATGTTAATGTTGTGATTAGTTTTTAAATATTACTTCTTTATATTTTTTCCTTGTTACCTATTAATTATTAGTGACGCCAGTCTCATTCAGTAACTATTAATTACCTAATAAGGAACTATCTTAGTCCTGAATTCAATATTACTGATTAGTTCAGCTTGTTTCTATTGTAGTTAATAGTAGTAGCTGAAATGTTAATGTAGTGCTACTCATTAGTCCTGCATTACTTCCTGCATATAGTTATCTACACAGTAAAATCCCCAGTGTTAAATCAACACTGCTCAGAGTGTATTTGGTCCCACTCCACAGAGAGTTAAAATAACACTGAAGTGGTGTTAAAGTTAATGAGATAATTAAGAGATTAATTAAGTAATGATTGAACCATTAGTGATGAACACCTGATGATAATAAGCAGAATCACTGAAGAAAAGAGAAACACAAGAACTACAACTGACTTCAGCCACAGCCTTAGATGAAATCAACTGAAGATAAAAGAAGACATTAAATCTCTGAAGATCTCATCAGAGGATTAAACAACTTCACAGTTATTCCTGTCATACTGTTCGTCTACATAAGCTCTTATTGAGAATTAACAGGTTTAGATGTTGATGTTTTATGGAAAATGTTTGGTCACTTGATTGATTGATAAGACCAACTAGCAACTTACTAGCTTAAACAAGTTTGTGATTTGATTGAAGAAGCAGGGTCTCAAGCCCCCCTGAGCATATCACTGTTGTTAGGAATCCATATTAAAATCATTTTGAGTTGGGTTACTTAAAAATGACTTCATTCCATGATTTTGAAGTTATGTGAACAAATTATGTTTGTTTAACTTAACCCCATGCCTTTCAAGAACGTATACGGCCTCAGATTACTATTGTTAAACATTCACTGCTTGTTAAACATCACACTATTACTTTATCTGGACAAACTCAGTATCATCAGAAATATTAAAGACTCCAGCTTTGATATTTGAACACTGTTTATGATAAAACGGGTTTGCAGTGATATTAATTTCTTAATTTATGTCAGGAGTGCATTATAAACAATCTGTTATGAACGATATTTTGAATAGATTATCAGACGCACGTTAATTTTCTCTCTTCTGCAGCAGCTCATTTGTGTTCACAGAGATCGCAAATAACAGCTTTCAGTTTAGCTCTTAGTTCAAAAGTGCTCATATTTAGAGAAATACTGACATATCACATGTTTGCTAAATATTTTGTCATACAGAATACCATTTCTATTCATTTCTCACTGAATTATTCGATATTAAAGAGGTAAAACATGCTCATAGCTCTTTCTGGGTCTCTTCTTAATGATATGCATTAAATATCAGTCATCAGGCGTTCATTTGCTGACTGAGCTGCCAATAATATGACATGCTCAACACTGCCCTCTGCAAGACACGCTCCCCCTGTGTGGACACTTCCTCATTCTGGCTCTGTGAAGAACGAGCCTATTCAACATTTCTATGCGTGAACTAAGAAGCTAATAAACACACGATAACTAAGGAATAAGGTTTTTGTGTGATTTTTCATGTGATTTCGGCTATTTTATATCAATAATGGATGTTTACTTTATGACTGCTAACAGGTGTAGCGATTAGCTCCATATAAGCTGTTATTTTCTGATTATGTTGTCTTTGTTTTATAGTTTTTGTATGGAAATAATTTGGATTATATATATATATATATATATATATATATATATATATATATATATATATATATATATATATATATATATATAATTTTATTTATTTATTTTTTGTATTTTCGTTTTTGATATGTATGTATATGTATATATGTAATATATATATATATATATATATATATATATATATATATATATATATATATATATATTTTTTTTTTTTTTCTTTCTTCTCCTTTATTATTATTTTGGCATTGTTATTATTATTGTTTTCTACTCTATTTAAAAAAGCTTCCCATGGACAGGTGTTGAAAAATAGCTAGTGTGCTAAAACACTTATGCAAATGCATATGGTCCGTCCAATGCAATTGTTATGTCCATGTCAAATAAAGTTAATAAATAAATAAAATGATAGATATTACACGTTTTAACATCACCATTTGAATGAAATCCCCATTATATCACAACAGGAAACTAATAAAAACACTAGATGGTGGTCTAAAGTGACATAAAAAATGAAGGTGTAATTTTAATGTTTTAAATTGTGTTATGTAGCTTGATGCTAACTGAAGCTCTAATGCACCTGTTGGACCAGGAGCTTTTGTCTATTTTGTTACAATAAATCACATAATGTGCTTTGAGTTTAGTTTTTTTAGATTATTGTGGCTTACTAAAGGAAATACTGCGCTGTTAATTGGCCATTTAGGCAGGCATACATGTTATAATGGACTTGAATAATGGCTGTTAAAAAAACAAAAGATTCATACGAATAATGAGGATTACGTCTCAGACATTCAAAAGTGTGAAACGATCGTCGAGTGAGCACATTGTAGCATTAATTGAGCTGTTCTCCTCACCAGACATAAGACTAGACAAAAGACTGTAAACGTGTCTTCAGGTTTCAGCTTTCTTCGTGTCGTCAGTGCACAACATACCTTTAGCACGCTGGACTCAGACATGTATGGGCCTGGGCATGCAAAGCCCAACATCTCAGGACTGTGTGTTTTCCAGACGGCTACCAAAACGAAAGCCTGTCGGCAGGCCGAAGAATCTCATAATATTCCTTGTTCTGCACTGTTATCTCTCTATTGACTTGACATTGGAAGGGCGCGCTTGCGCACGTGTGTGTGTGCGAGGTTCGTGCTTATATCAACCGGGCGGACAGGCTATGAAATACAAAAATAATAGTCCAATCAATCAGGGGTGGATGAGAAACAAATCATTGTTTTTGTTTGATAAAGACGTTTACGAGCCCTGTGGCCGAGAGAATCATCCCTCCCTTATGTGAACTGAACTGAAGCTTAAGCTCATTAAATATACACACCTTATCCAATCCTAGCCGTGGGTGTTTACTTCCATGTCTCCAGTGACACGCCCACCAAAACCCAGCGTTCAGAAGAGAGCCTCAAAAACAGTGTAGAAAATAGTCTATTGCTTATTAGTTATGATGTTTTTGAATGTAAAAACCAGACGAACATCATTAGTTGTCCTCAGACAACAGTATAAAAATAAAAAAGCCAGTTCATGACACCCTTAATCTTTACAGTTTCCATGGTTCTGGGATCATGGTTATTGTTGCTGTTAGGGTTTGTGGCTCATCATTAACATGTTGGTCACCTGCTCCAGGCAACAAATACATCACATACTGAGACTAATGAACTAATGATAAGCTAATTTTATTATGCCAAATGCATGTCGTTCAGCATTCAGCTTTCTGTCAACACACTTCTCTCTGGCAGGCGAGTGCCCATTGTCTCTGTAAGGCCAACGGTTGACCCAAGCAGACCCAAGGCAGAACTGGTGCTGACTATAAAACAGCCTGCCAGATATACCAGAGAATCAACACAGTATGGCCTCATAATTGGGGTGTGAAAGACAGTTATACCAGGGTAGACTTCAGTCGACAGCACTGCTGGGCCACATTTATGGGCATGTGGGGAAAAGTACAAAACAAAGCATATGCCACTATAATTGTGTGCTGTTATTCAACTTTCCCACAAACCTGGTTACATAAAACACAAATAGGACAATTAGAGCCGTTTAAACACAAATGTACAATCATTTAACAAACTAGAAAAAGATGGCAACACTCAAGATCTAAGAAATGCATAACTAAGACCTGACACAAGAACTACAAAAACTACAAGACCCCAAACATCCCAGATCCCATAATTCTGACTGCATGATGGTAATGTAGCATTGTGTTCGAATGAGATCTGCATCCACATCCACAAAGCCAGAACTTATCCAATCCAATCTTTGTTTTTTTCCCTCGTCTCAAGAAATATCTGCGTACACATGAAACCACTGAAACTGACTCAGAATGGTGTAGTTCTGCCATGCCAGGCCAGTGTGTGGCGCTGTAATTCTGCCACAGAAACACACTAAAAATAGCCTGGTTAAAACCAGATCATTATCAGTAGTATCGGAGTTATGGTCTGGCAAAGCTTCATAGACAAATCATTTCCAAAGGGGCGTCACCAACGGACGTCGCTCAAATGCCTCTGCGCAAAATTGGATAGACCTAAAACCAATCAGAGCGATGAAGGAGACGGCGTATGCATGACAGAGCGACGGAGAAACATCCGAGACTCTGACAGCAATAATCTGTTTGTGATTTCAAGGATGTTGCAATGGCTTCTGGCGACTTTTGCCGTTGTTGTAAAAGAAATATGATAATAGCTGATAATAGTGTCTACTGCCACTCCATAATTTTTTTTTGCCAAATTTGGAAAACCTAATAGCATCTCAGACCGACTGAAACATCTCGAATTGACGGTCGGACAGAAAACATCGAGCTCTGATCGCATTCGCCCCCGCTGTAAGGCATTTGTATTGCGATTAGAACGCAATTTGCAATATTTTGAAAATAATATTGAATAATATTGAGGAGTCGTTGGAAAATTGTGTCTCACAAACTTTATTCAAATTCAGTCATTTCAGATGTGTTAGAACATTTTCAGACTTGAGCAAAATTATGCTAGTTATTTATTTACCATTTTTACATAATTACCAGATCTAGTGTGAGGAAATAAGCACATAAAGGCCAGATAAAGAGCTCTGTGTGTGTGTTTTTGTGTGTGTGTGTTAGCACATGATCTCACTCCCCATCCTCCTTGTCAAAGTAGCCAGTGTAACGTTAAGCCACATCTGGTAGCCGAGTGTTGTTCTTTGCTCGGGTTTTAACGAAAAATAAAAGTTACAACACTTAAAACAGACGCGATAGCTGATTCAAGTGTTGTTCCGAATGGCGAGTGATGTTCCCCGGTGGAATCGATCTTTGTAATGTACAAAATCTGCATTGATCTCGTTTCTGTCTGCTGTTTAAGTTCCTCTTGTCTTTGTCTGGTCACTGTTATACTATAATTGTGTTTCCATTGCCTGTCTTCATGATCCTGTGAAGTTGAGATTAAAGTTTATGTTTGATTGTGATCTTCTTTATCTTCAGCCTGTTCCTGGGTCACCAACCCACCAAACGTGACAGTGTAGGTGTTAGAATAACAATACTTTACAATAACAGCTGATGGGGACATTTTTTTTTTTTTTTTTTTTGCGCAAGCAATTGGTACATTTTGGTACATCTGCGCGCATGGTCTGAAGCTCATGACGCTGGTGCACTTAGGGCGTGTCTAAATCCGCTAGTTTAACGACAAAAAAGGCAACGGCACGCCTGGCACATGGTCCAAAAGGGTTGTCTCTAGTGAGTAATGGGTGCGATTCCCCATCTCCCATTCCCTTTAAAAGCCAGTTGGGCTCGCACCAATGTGTATTTATTATTTACATGGCGGAAAGACTGAACACTTCTCCAGAGAGGAATCCTATTATTTTCAATATTTAAAAATGTGTGTGTCTGCTGCGCTTCCCTGTGTGTAATAAGCAGAGTGTACGAGTGTTATGCACTGTCTATAGGCGTATGTTACTAAGACATCCTTTAAATAACACAATAATACTGCGCTGTTGACTTTAGAGCAGGTTTGTGTTGGTCAATGGTCAGTTGTTTTCACCTCAAAATAGCAACACGCCAACAATGCAGATGGTGCAAGAACATTTGCAATTTAAACAACTTCGAACTGGACGTGAAAATAAGAACTGTTGGGCTGAAACTAGCAAAAACTGCACTGGCGTTGTGCCTGACGTGGCGTTGCACCGGGTGTATGATAAGGCTCTCTGTATTGGCAGCAAACTCTGGTCTAGCACAAATCCTCATGGCCGTGTCATACTTCACACCTGATAACACACATTATATATTTAATTACATAAGTCAGGTAATGTAAGTGTATTTTCTAGGGCTGTCAAAATTAATGCGTTAAAGCAAATTAACGGCACTAAATGTAATAACGCAGCTCTCATTTTCAGTTTGATCCATGGCGTAGCCCGTAGTTGGAGAAATCGAGATAAGCCATGGAAGTAAAAGATGCAGCAGCAAACATTAACAGGAAAAGAAAAGGGTTAACTTTAATATTACTATTCTAAACCAAAAGTGCAGTTATTGGCTACAAGCTACCATATTTTCTGTTTAACTCTTATTAGTGTGTTTTTACACTGAGCACATTCTCTGCAGTCTGAGCGCGATGCACTGACGCTCACTCTCGCTGAGGTAAAGCCTTAACACCATCACCACTTACAGTAGGCCCGTACATGTTTTATTGAACTAAATACATTACAATCTGCTTATTTTCTGAACAAGTGCGTCCCCAAGTCTGTGTTTCTCACACGTGAATTGCGGCACAGTGAAGCTCATGCAATTAAATATTTTAGCCCTAGTATTTTCTAACATGGCATCTGTAGCCTGTATTACTGTTATTACCTCAGAAACACGGGTGATTTGAAACATGTATATTGCATTGTTTTCTGTTGAATTAACTGAAGTACTAAATTATAAGAAGATCCCACTGTTGTGTGTCGGTGATTAAACCAAATGTTCTCATTACATATTACAATAATCTGGAGTTTTGAAACTATGATTATCTGGACTGAAATAACTGAAAGCCTGGGATCAGGTTTTGCCAGAATGACTAGCTGTGATCATATAGGATTTTTGTATTAAGATTAAGATTATACTTCTGTTTACCACGAGGTGGTGCTCAATGACTGAGAAAATCTCATCGTGTTGAAACTGGAGTTGTGTCTGAAGGTGTAGTGACAGGTGAGCTGCTTTGGTTTGCACTTTAAACCCTCATGGAAAGTAGAAGTGTAAGTGAGGATTGATGAGAAATTCATGCGTTCAAAAGAAGAAGACTGAAGACTGAAGTTCATATTTAATGAAAATATAAATAAGAGATTTATGTTGGTTCCGTAATAAACCAATCCTAGGGAAATATTGGTGAAGCTAAGTAAATGTATTATATGAAGAAGAAACATGTTTATATAATAAATATTGAGGGAATATTGCTAACATGTTTGTTGTTGTATCAGTAACCCTGCCCGTTCTAATAATAGACTGAAACAATGATTCTACAGAAACGAGTACAGGGGAATAAAAGAGCTTAAAGCGGAAAATGATTCAAGTGCCAAAGCTGCTTTAAAAGCCCACATGAGAGCCATAAAATCTCTGAAAGGAGGAAGTTAGAGATAACATTTACATTTAGCAGATCTCTTAACCTGTGAGTGCATCGGTGTATTCAATCCAAACTCTCCTTTCTAACAGCATGATCTACCAGACGAGCTCCTCAATCACTGATGTTTTTAATACTAGGTACACCAGGATCTTCACTTTATAATTAATTATATAACGTCTCCCACATCTGTCACACCTGATTCAACTCATGAGCTCATTAGACTGAAAAACCTGAAATGGGTGTGTCAGATATAAGGAGACATACAGCATTTGCTGGGCTGGTGATACTCCAAGACAGGTTTGTAACCATAACCATAATCATGTATTTCACAACACATCTGCTTGTGATTCTTATTAAGATTGAAGGGTCATTTTTTTAGGATTATTTAGCTAACTTAAGTCTCTGAGACACCTTGGACTTCGGGAGACTCCAGGTAGGTTGCAGTTCTGGAAAATTGTGGTTCTGGTTACTAAAAGGTTTCTGATGGTTTCACACTTAGGGCCCTATTTTAACGATCTGAAACGCAAGTGTCAAAGCGCGAAGTGCAAGTAACTTTGTGGGCGGGTCTCGACGCTGTTGCTATTGTCCCGGCGGGATAAATGGCTCTTGCGCCCGGCGCAAATCTAAAATGGGTTGGTCTGAAGTAGCTTCATTATTCATAGGTGTGGTTTGGGTGTAATGTGAATAAACCAATCAGAACATCATCCAACATTCCCTTTAAAAGCAGCTGCGCAAGTTCCATTATGGATTGCTATTATTATGGCGTATTTACCAGGCGCACGCCAGGAGCGGTTCACAGCCAAAGAGACTGATGTTCTTGTAAGAACAGCCCTTACGAAACAAAAATATATTGCAGTATATTGGAAAGTTTCATGCAATACATTAGGCAATATATTCACATATATGGGAATTAATATTTATATTTTTCAATATATTGCAATATATTGAAAGCGGCAATCATTTGTATATTTTGCAATATATTACATGAATATTTATATATTTTATAATACCATCAATATATTATTCCATATATTTACAATATATTAAAATATATTTCAAGTAATATATTGGTAAATATATTTTCCTTTCGTAAGGGAGTGAAAGACAGAGAAGTTGTGTTGTATGGGGATGGGAGAAACCCACCCAAAATAGCGTCGGTTAAACAGTTTTTTCAGTCGATTATTTTTTTATTTTATTTTTTATTTATTTTTTCTGGTTCTTGACGGACAAACCAATTTGTAAGATGTCATATACAGACTAGGTTTTTTCTGGTCAGTGGTGCAATTGTTTAATGGAACAGCAAAATAGCACCAGGGATTGTTTGCGCCGGAACACGCCTCCTTTTTTGCGCTGAACCGCCCAGGGAGCGCAAGTTCATTCACTAGTTTAGCAACATGCTTCTGTGGAGGGAAAAGCACGCTTTGCGCGGGTACAAAATAGGAATGACACATGCGTCGGTGTACAAAGTCAATTGCGCTGGGTGCAAGATAGGGCCTTTAATTCTTAATACCTTAATTCTTAATTATTTTGCAGTTAGTGTGTGTCGTTTCTTCGCCATCTGTTTTTGTCTGACCCTGCTGTCACATCAAAACAAAGGAAAACTACTGTGAGGACTCAAGTGCAGAAATGCTAATTTATTAACAAAATAAACATAAATACAAAACAAACACCAATAAGAGGGCAAAACGCATAACACATAAACCAAAAACCAAAAACTAAAAACCAAAAACTCAAAACCTACCAATGCGGGAGATCATGGGAAGATGTAGACATAACAATGATCCGACAAAGACTGACAAAAACAAGGAGCTTATAAAGGGAAGAAATCAAGAGGGAAAAGGTGGGAGAAATCAATCACAAATCAAATAACAAGGGGGAGGGATCAGACAATGACAGGAGCACATGCTCAACATAAAAAAAACACATAAGACAGGACAGGCATGTGACAGCAACATGCTGTTGATGCCACAACCAAAGGGTATGAGAGGCTTATCATTCAGTGCAGAGACACAGATGTACTATTGTTGCTTCTTGTGTTTGTACACTCGTTGATCCAAGAAATTTGGATGAAAGCAGGAACTGCCAAGAAACCATGCAACATTAAAGTCAATGACATTAAAATGTCAAATGATATTCTGGTTGGTCTGTTGGCATTTCATGCCATCACTGGATGTGATACTACCAGTCAGTTCGCTGGAATAGGAAAAAGGACAGTGTGGAAAGTGTTCCAGTAGTGCCCTCATCTTCTCCACAACTTTGGTGAGGATAAAGTACCAAGTCCAGCTATTCTATTCTCATCAGAATAGTTTGTCTGCAAACTGAATGCTTCAAAAACGATCAGCACTTCAATCCATGATGTTTGCTGTGCCCTGTTTCGGAAAGTGAAAGCCAATGTGGTTACTTTACCACCAACTCAGGATGCCTTGTCTCTGCACCTCATGAGTGCCCACTATCAAACAAAGGTTTGGAAACAGTCACTAGTGACCCATCCACAGTTGCCCTCACCAACCAGTTGTAGTTGGCACATGAAGTATGGAATGCTTGCCCCCCAGCATTTAACCAAAGAACATGTACAGGCCAGGTGCTTGGAGCTGACTATTTGTGGATGCAAGGAAAGTGGAAATCAATGCAGTCCATGCAGTGTCGATGTCGAAAAAGGGGAATATTTCGCAGTGGGGCATGTGGGTGTGACTGTGCAGCTTGGTGCAAGAATACTCAGTCACATCACATCATTATGGATCTGGAGCTCTATCTGGGCTGCTCCACCGTTGTGTACTCTGGTTCTCCCTGGAGTGGTACCTGGTGTTGGGGCTGACAGCGGGTTTTTAAACCACCAGTAGAGTCTAGCCCAGGTGCTAAACACTGAGGTGCTCGTTGATCCCTTCTTATTCTTTTCGCTTTCATTGGACTTCACAGCACATCTCAAAAAAAAATTTTTTAAATGCAATATAGAAATGGTAAAGTCTTTCAAGTCATTTGTAGCGACTCAGGCTAATCAAACACACAATCGCCAGTTACATTTAACAAATATGTTTTGAAAGTTGTGCTCACTAGCATACCTTCCCCCAACACAACAGAGAAGGATTCTTCAGTCACCCTGGAAACCATCTGATAAGGTGTTTTATGGCCCCCAAAAGAATTCGGCCACATGAAGTCTTATACACAAAGAGTTTAAGACACAGAGCTTTTGCCTCAAATTATAGACAAACCATCTATAAATGAACATGCACCCCAGGACATTATATGTAAACACATAACTGTCTTGTAAAATGTTTATTCTGTATGGTATTTTGCATCTTTTTATCTTTGTCTTAACAAATTACTAGTTCAGATAAGCTCATATATGTCATGTCTCCTATCAAATTAATGCTCACTTCACGACTTACACTTCCATGTATATCACTTATTCAGAAAATGCAGTGTGTGTTTGTTGCATTAATTATAGTAGGAAGACTCAGAGACCCACTGAGTCGAACTTTCAAACAAAGAGCTATAAATTCTGCTGAGGAATTTCCCGCCGGGAAATCCCAACACTCTCATTGGTTAAGTCTAACCCTGGAGGGTGGGACTATTTCCAGACCTTAAAAAGACCAGTGAAGACAGGCTCGCCCCTCTTCTTCTCTTACTCCGCTCTCTTCACTTCTCCTCTCTCTCCCTGTGGGAGCCAACACCCACGGGGGGGGCTGGCACTTAAGCCATGCCACCAATGCAGGCCCTCCAAGCAGGCCTCATCTCTTCCAAAAATCTTCTCTTCTACAATCCGATCTTCAAGAACACGAAGCATCGCTAAAGCAAACAGCCGCTTCCCTCCCAACCTCGGAAAGGACCGCCGGACACGCAGAGACACGCAGAGACACATACGCACACAAGCGAGAAGCCAAAACGAAACCAAAAAGAATGCAAGTATTCTTATTCTTACTGCTGTAAAGAGGGTGTGTTATTCTCCCGTTGGGATAAATTAACTCCGTGAAGGTCGTATTTGGTGAACTGAAGGAAAGCATGCCTTGCTTACCCCCCCCCCCCCCACTCTCTTTGTCTCTCTCTCCCCCACTCTCTTTGTCTCTCTCTCTCTCTTTTATCTCTCTCTAACTTCAGTCTATTCATTATTCT
This sequence comes from Pseudorasbora parva, assembly GCF_024679245.1. Lineage (NCBI taxonomy): Eukaryota > Metazoa > Chordata > Actinopteri > Cypriniformes > Gobionidae > Pseudorasbora > Pseudorasbora parva. The sequence continues at coordinate 33,041,846 of NC_090195.1, forward strand.
CTTTTATGTATTCTTTCGTTAATATCTATACTTCTACTCTCGTGATGCATATTTAGTATGTACTTTCTGTGTGAATTGTAGTGTTATTTTTAGTCCGTGTTTATTAAACCTTCAAAAGACATTTAATGAGTTGAGTCTGTTATTCTGCCACATACACAAAGTCAATGAAACTTGCGATCTAAACGTTACCTAACTGCTTATGCTACTATGTTAGTAAAGTAAACTGTATTACCATTTGAAATATTGAACTTATCCTGATCAGTAAAGTTAATGTTTCTTATGCGCTCGTAAAGCAGTAATCCCTTTATTGAGAATTGATTTGAAAAGTCTATAACTAATTTGCAGGACAAACTTAGTAGGATAATTTCAAGCAATTTCATAAAGGGTTACTTGTATTTAATTAAACAATTTTCCCTATCGGAAAATTTTAATACGTAATGAACAACTGGCAAATCATATTCATAAATTCATGAATATTGAATATTAAATCCCTTTTGAGTTAATTATTCCCCGAGACATTAAACTCATGAGTCGTTGTTGTTACATATTAAATGGTGGAGAAATTATCGGGCAAGTTTCAAACGTTTGTGTATGTGTGAATGATATTCATATTCTATTCATTGTGTATTTTTGAGGTATTAATAACCTGCACGCGTGTTTTGTTTCGTTTTTGTTTTGTTGTTGTTGGTGAATTATGAACGGTACGCGCAAAGCGAACCCAAGCATAAACAGATGCTGAGAAATGTTGAAGTAGCCGGATTATATTAATAAAAATATGAACGGTACGAAAATCTGCGTGATCTCCGAAACCCCCTGCAGCCGTAGGCGCAATAGGGTTTATCCGCGTGATTTCCAAACAAATGTATTGTAGAAAATCCATACATTTGACTCGAGCAATATATTATGTGTTCCATCAAAATAATGAGATTTTGATGTTGTCTGTAGACACGTACGTTGCGTTATCCCGCTTGATCTGAACTACGGAAAGTTCTATCATTGCGGAAGATTGGGACAGGGCGAGACTCTCCTGTACAATATAAGGGGCCTCAGAATAATTATTATATCGTTAAGATAAACGATAACTCCTGGTTTAGGTCTGGCTTAGCTAACCAAAGACCTGAGACCTAAAACATTTGAATCAGAGATGCTGAAAACCGTCAGCCATATTGATAAATGTCTATTGGAGTCCATGTAAAATGCGTGAATAGGCAGACGGAAAATTCCTGCTTTCAACCGTTTTGTTACTCGTGCATCTAGAGCACCAGTCATTTGTAAATGATCTGCAAAAGCCAGTAAAGTGCAGAACGCGAGGGCGACTCAGAAATTGCAACGCCGCTTGCAAACCGCCAGAGGGCGACTCAAGAATTGCAACGCCGCTTGCAGAACGCGAGGGCGACTCAGAAATTGCAACGCCGCTTGCAAACCGCCAGAGGGCGACTCAAGAATTGCAACGCCGCTTGCAGCACGCCGGAGGGCGACTCTAGAACCAGACAAAGCCATCTGGTGAGCATTTCCGCCTAACTAACTGTAGTCTAGGGCGGGCGCAATAGCGCCATCGTGTGGATAAATTCGGATAGTTTCACTCTCCGTTATTTGATTCTGCCTTAACAAAATAAGTTTGAGCCTATAAATTGTTTATTGCTTACTGTTGTACACAGTTCCATTTATACAATTTTTCTAGCAACAACCAAATCTCCTTTCTCGCTGATTAAACACCCTTATTCGAATTTGAAGTTTAAAAAGAAACATAACTTCCTCTAACTCAAAGTGAAATTAGGTTTAAGTCACAGACAGTCCGATTGGAAGGAAGGACGCCACCGTGTGGTTATACCCTGTTAAGTCAGCGCAACACTAAATCCCTACTCCCTTTCTGATTAATTCTTTTATTTGGATAACTCCCACTTAGAGATTAATCGTTATAGGATAAGATTTTTGATTGGCTTTCTTTTATTTGATTTTTCCTTACAGGCTTATTTAAATTTCATTTAAACTTGCTTTGAATTTAATTTGAATTAAGTTGAGCTTCTAATTTTTTTTTATTTTATTTGATTTTTATTTATAATTTTATTTTTTATTTTTAATTTTCAATTTTCAATTTTAGTTTTTAATTTTAATTAATTTTTAATTAAAAATTATTATTATTATTATTATTTTTTTTTTTTTATTATTATTATTTTTTTTTTTCTCTCTCTGCAAAAGTTTTTCTTTTCCCCTACCATTGGGAATAAAGCTCAGTCTGGTAATTACAAACAGTATCAAAAGTGCTTTTGTTTATCATTACTTGACAGAAACTTTTGCCTTTTTCTAAATTGCTCTTGATATTTAATCTTCCACTTAAGCGACCTCAATCCACCCCGGATGAGCTAAATGGGATAACCCATAGTACAAGCCGAATTTTAGTATATCTTGAGCATTTAGCCAATTAATTTCCCTAACACTCCCGGCGCGCACGCTGACATTCCTTTCATTACAGACCAATTCATCTTGTGTTTGTTTCCACTGTGCTCTTTCCTATCCTCACTGTTGGACTATCACGATTGTGTTTCTTTCAGTTCACCAAGAGACCCCAAGGAGAATTAAATAGTCCCGGGACAACCGAGCAGCAGTTCACCAAGTGACCCCCCAGGGCTACCGCCCACCTAATTGTCTGAATTGTCTAATTATCTAACTGTCTACATCAGTTAGCCAAAATTCCCAGCTATCCGTACGATAGCTCGTTAGCTTAGAACAAGCTTGCATTGGCTCTCTCTGTGTGTGTGTGTGTGTGTGCTGTGTTTCTTTCGTCCGCAGTAATGTTCCGTGCACCCAGTTCCGCCGTCCCGTGGGATCGCCTAACGACATGGCTGGAAGCGCTAACGGCCACCAGTCAAGGAAGTCTGGGGCAGCCGAGCGAGGAGCAACTGGACACCGAGCTAGACCAGCTGATGACACACGACCCCACGCACAGCTACTCCAACAAGGAAGTGGCCAAGATCCTCGGAAGCCTCGCCCACGTCCTCATCGCACAGGCACGTCTAAGCGAAGGGAGCTACGACAACCTGGAACAGGAGGCAGCAACGCTAAAGCTTCAAGCCAAGGAGGCCCGGAGAGACCAAGCCCTCACCCAGCTTCGTCTAGATCAGCTTCTAGACACAGAGAAAGACGACGAAACAGACAAAGAACAAAGAAAAGAAATAGAAAGACTTCAAAAGACCCTGAAGGAGCTCCGTCGTGACACCGACCGACGAATACAGTCAGAGAAAGACGCCAGGAAACACCTCGACGAAAAGCTTCGGCGTGGCGAATCCCTCCTGGAGAGAGCCACTGATGAACTTAAAGACAGAGACATTAACGCTAAAGTCTATGCAAAACATTTGCAGTCGGCACAAGCCGAGATCGACGAGCTCATCCAGCAAAGACACGAGCTCAAAGATGAACTTGACATGGTGCAAAGAGAACTGAGACAATCATATATAGTGCAACGTTACCGGAAGGGGGAAACACACAACACACAGTTTCCCCTGACCAGTTACTCCGCACATTTTAGCCACGAAGCAAGAGCTACGAAGGGGAATGACAGCCCCCTGTTTAAAAGAGCACCCGCCAGTCTCCACGAATCCCCGTCAGCAGCAAAGGAAAGGACGCCCTTCCAGGAAGTCAAGGTCAACAGCCACGAAGCTTCAAAGAACCTTGACAAGCTGGCCAGAAATATTCCTACCTTCAGCCCAGACCCGGCAGGAGGACACGACGTCCACGCATACTTAAAAGACATAGACTTTTACTTGCAAACTGTCGCTCACGCGAACAACTGGGACAGACTGTACCTGCTCAGGGCCACGTCTAATCGTGATGCACGGTGCTTTCTGGATCGACAACCAGAGGCCATTAAAGCGGACTACTGGCATCTACGACAAGCTCTAATTCGTGAGTACTCCGACCCCGAGTCAGACCAGGGGTTCATCACTGCCATGGACCTCAAGCAAGCTCGACGTGAGACCTCACAGAACTTTTATAACAGACTGCGACGTGCCTACTTCGGGGCACGTAACGACCCAGGCATGGAGGAGGACATCAACTTCAAAACTCTTTTCCTCCGAAACCTGCACCCTACCATCAGTTACCACCTGGGGGTGCTGGCGTGCCCGCGCATGGGCACGCAACAGTTAAGAGACTTGGCTCACAAAGCTTACGTCAAACAGAAAACCATTTCTGAAAAGACTGTAAAACAGCCCACCATCTGCCCTGTCTCTGTGCACCACCCAGAGCTAACCCTAGAGGGTGCCAAACAGAACCACAGTTACCGACCCGTCAACAGAGAGTCCAAACCACTCCAAGCCAGCAGAGGGCAGCGTGGTCATAATGGCGACCGTCCACGGTACCAGAGCGATCGCTCTAAAGGATCCTGGGACCCGCCTCGCCCAGAAAGCCAGCGAAGAGGCCACTCTCGACGGGACAATGGTAGGCCCAGACCTGAACCCACGTCTGGTAAAGAAAGTGTAGCTGCTTCTGAAGTTACAGAGCTCATAAAGATCCTGAAAGAGCTCCTCCGACAGAAACCTCACAAGGAAGACAAGAAGGACGGACCAGGTACAGCACGACTAGACATGATACCTGAAATCAACCTTCCCGCCCTTCCTGCAACTGAATCATCCACCCTGAACACTGTTCCCCAACCACGGACTAGTGTAATAACTGTTGCACCCCCACACGTCAGCAGCACACCCACACGACAGCTGACAGCAACAGCCTCTAATCAAGACAGTATCATGGGGCAGCCCAGCGTATCAAAAAGCGCTGTTTTGACTGTTTGCACGCATAATGAGACACTTGACACATATCCAGACGGCTTATCAAGCAACACACAGGTCCCCACACCAAGACTCCTGGGAAACCTAATCGAGAAGGGGATGGCTCGAAAACTCTATCTGACTATCACTATGGAAAGGGAATTTAAGCTCGAAGCCCTAGTGGACACTGGCTCCGACCTCACGCTTATATCCGCCCAACTGTTTGAAAGACTCAGATTTGAAGCACAGAGGAAAAATCGCACCCTTAACCTTCACACTTGTAAGCTAAATGTGCAGTCGTATAGCCAAAACGACATCCAGCTCAAGCACGTAGCTTCCATCCACCTGACAATTGGACCTATGAGGCTGATACACCCAGTCTATATCTCCCCTATGAACACTTATCCGTTTCTCATCGGAAAAGACCTGCTGGACCGCTTCGAACCCGTACTGGACTTCAAACAGCTGAAAGTCTGGGCTCAAGTGCGTGACCCTCTGCCCCTTCAGACACACACATCGTCTGAGCAAGACTGTCAAGTCACAGAGGTCACGGGAACTCCCACAGAGCCAGACTGCCAGGTCACAAAGGCCACGGGACCCCCTGCAGCACACTGTGACAACACAGCCTCAGCCCCAAAACCAAGTTCAAGTTCGCTACTTTGCACATTTCAGCTATCCAAAGACTCTGATGCCTTCTGCCCCCAGGTCATGAATGACCTACAGCTGAATGACATTGTCACAACGAACAGTATCCCTGCACTGTGGGCAGACAACTCAACCAAAAGTCTACCACTGTGCAATACAATCAGTAAAAACACACCACACGGCGACATGTGGGCACCCCCGCACCCCACATCCAGCCCCATTGTTGCAGTGCTAACTAACAGCAAGCGATCGACACCGGCTACAAGGCCTGCCTTGCAGTCGCTATCGCTAACTCCGCAAATTTCCAACAACGATATTGCGGATATGCAAGCCTCTGACACTGCAATAAAGACAATTCTTGACCTCCTCTCAGACCCCTCCAACCGCCCTATCACTGACTCTGAGCTCATTGATGACTCTAGCCACAAGCATCTGCATAACTCCAGACACATGATGCGTATTATGGACAACATTCTCTGGTTTGCACCCGATGGCAACACAGCGCCACAGCTTGTAATGCCACGGTCGCAAAGGGGGGTGATGCTAATGTACGCCCACAACACACCATGTGCTGGACACCACGGCACCAGAGCCACGCATGACACACTGAAACAGGTGGCATATTGGCCTGGGATGCATCAAGAGACGGCAGAGTATGTTAGAGAATGGCTAGCTCGCTGCCAGTTCCAACCAGCAAACCCGAGCCACAGAGCCCCACTGCAACACAGAGGGACCACGTTCCCATGGTCAAACCTACAAATCGACCGGGTAGAACCCCTGCCCAGGTCCACAAAAGGCAAAAAGTACTTTCTCACAGTGGTGTGCCAGTTTACCAAGTGGGTTGAGTGTCAACCAGCACCCAACGACACCGCCCAGACCACGGCATACCACCTGATGAATCACATCTTTTTCCTGTCAAGATTGCCACTGAGAATCAACTCAGACAGAGGCATCCACTTCACTACTGAGGCCATGCAACAGATCTGGAAATGCCTAAGAAACGCGGCCGTTATCATGCTCCTGTGCCTCCAGACAATCAGAGGCCAGCCACCACCAGACATCATCACACCGGGTCCAGCCTCGGGCATCGTTCTGAGAGAGCAACCTGGACTACTGATCACCAACTGCAAATGAATCCTCAAAAGAAAGACGTACTCTCCTGAACTTCACATCAGCAGCGCAAGCTCCTCCAGCCCTGCACACAAACTCAAAAGGGGGGAGGAGCCCAAGCCCTCTGCCTAACCTTACACCAGCTTCAAGAACCTTCTCCTCCAACACCAGTTAGTCACCTTGTAGGCAATACTGCCAAGCCCCACACTATGTCATGCATGTGATTTGAGAAAGAAGGCCTTAAACGAACACAAGGCCGCCTCTGAAGGGATTCTCAAAACCCCAATGACTTTGAACTTTGAAACAGAGAAACCAAAGTGGATCACCAGAAGGCACCCAGCCTGGCCACAATGCGAGGCACCCTCTGAAAAGTTCCTAGTCAGCATAGGACATAAAAGTGTCAAGATGCACAGTCCATCTTCCTAGGCAGGAGACCTAAAGGACTGACTTGCCATTGCGAGGAACATGGTTCCACCCAGGGCTGCAGAAAGCCCACAGCACACCTGCACCACACAAACGGACTTCTGGATGACAGGTGACGCACCGTCAGGGCACCTGCTGCCTCGACACCTGCTGCACAAGCACAGAGACCTGAACTGGGCTACTGTCTGCCTTATCTGCCGTGGAACGACCATCACTTCAGGAGACACAAACAACTGGAGCCTAACATGGCTATGGTGTGTCTGATCTTCCTGAATCTTTGATATCGCTCGTTGTTGTCCATAGGAGGGACAACAACTAGCGAAAGGGGGGATTATGTAGCGACTCAGGCGAATCAAACACACAATCGCCAGTTACATTTAACAAATATGTTTTGAAAGTTGTGCTCACTAGCATACCTTCCCCCAACACAACAGAGAAGGATTCTTCAGTCACCCTGGAAACCATCTGATAAGGTGTTTTATGGCCCCCAAAAGAATTCGGCCACATGAAGTCTTATACACAAAGAGTTTAAGACACAGAGCTTTTGCCTCAAATTATAGACAAACCATCTATAAATGAACATGCACCCCAGGACATTATATGTAAACACATAACTGTCTTGTAAAATGTTTATTCTGTATGGTATTTTGCATCTTTTTATCTTTGTCTTAACAAATTACTAGTTCAGATAACCTCATATATGTCATGTCTCCTATCAAATTAATGCTCACTTCACGACTTACACTTCCATGTATATCACTTATTCAGAAAATGCAGTGTGTGTTTGTTGCATTAATTATAGTAGGAAGACTCAGAGACCCACTGAGTCGAACTTTCAAACAAAGAGCTATAAATTCTGCTGAGGAATTTCCCGCCGGGAAATCCCAACACTCTCATTGGTTAAGTCTAACCCTGGAGGGTGGGACTATTTCCAGACCTTAAAAAGACCAGTGAAGACAGGCTCGCCCCTCTTCTTCTCTTACTCCGCTCTCTTCACTTCTCCTCTCTCTCCCTGTGGGAGCCAACACCCACGGGGGGGGCTGGCACTTAAGCCATGCCACCAATGCAGGCCCTCCAAGCAGGCCTCATCTCTTCCAAAAATCTTCTCTTCTACAATCCGATCTTCAAGAACACGAAGCATCGCTAAAGCAAACAGCCGCTTCCCTCCCAACCTCGGAAAGGACCGCCGGACACGCAGAGACACGCAGAGACACATACGCACACAAGCGAGAAGCCAAAACGAAACCAAAAAGAATGCAAGTATTCTTATTCTTACTGCTGTAAAGAGGGTGTGTTATTCTCCCGTTGGGATAAATTAACTCCGTGAAGGTCGTATTTGGTGAACTGAAGGAAAGCATGCCTTGCTTACCCCCCCCCCCCCCACTCTCTTTGTCTCTCTCTCCCCCACTCTCTTTGTCTCTCTCTCTCTCTTTTATCTCTCTCTAACTTCAGTCTATTCATTATTCTCTTTTATGTATTCTTTCGTTAATATCTATACTTCTACTCTCGTGATGCATATTTAGTATGTACTTTCTGTGTGAATTGTAGTGTTATTTTTAGTCCGTGTTTATTAAACCTTCAAAAGACATTTAATGAGTTGAGTCTGTTATTCTGCCACATACACAAAGTCAATGAAACTTGCGATCTAAACGTTACCTAACTGCTTATGCTACTATGTTAGTAAAGTAAACTGTATGACCATTTGAAATATTGAACTTATCCTGATCAGTAAAGTTAATGTTTCTTATGCGCTCGTAAAGCAGTAATCCCTTTATTGAGAATTGATTTGAAAAGTCTATAACTAATTTGCAGGACAAACTTAGTAGGATAATTTCAAGCAATTTCATAAAGGGTTACTTGTATTTAATTAAACAATTTTCCCTATCGGAAAATTTTAATACGTAATGAACAACTGGCAAATCATATTCATAAATTCATGAATATTGAATATTAAATCCCTTTTGAGTTAATTATTCCCCGAGACATTAAACTCATGAGTCGTTGTTGTTACACATTTCCTTGAAATCTTGTTGCATTATCTCATAACATGATAATGAGCTGCTTCTAACCCTCAATCGCCCCCTCTTAGTTACAGTTGAAACATTGAGTATAATAATAAAAATTGAAAATAATGAATGAAAATAATAAATGAAAATAATAAATCATTTAGTATGGGAAGGGGGCTCTTTTATGAAAATAACTTACAAAAACACCATCCTACTCTTTCTGCCTACTCTACCCATATTTCTTAGATGCTTTCTATTTTACCCAAAAATAAAAAGCTTGTCAAAAGCTTAAACAAAATGAAAATAACATTGCTCCCCTTCCCTTATATTATCCCAGGGCTTTACAAAAACTCATCCAGCTTGTCCAGTCCCAGGCCAATAAAGTGAGAGAATTTGGGATCTGCTTCAAGATAGAGCAAATAAGCTTGTATGATTTAGTATTCACTAAATAATAAAAATAAAAAATAGAAAAGGGGGGACATATTGGCCCTCATTTATCAATCTTGCGTAGTAGCGGGCGTATATGTTGGCGTAAGATTATACTTACACTCCTCTCACCGCCTGATTTATGAAGCTGTGCGCACCTCTGCAATCCAGTTGTACGCAATACCTGCCCTTGATAAATGCCGCGGCTGAAACTGATCGTCATTAGAATAATACGCCCCTATATATTCAAGTCTCCGCCTCCCCCACACCCTCATTTTACGCCATGAACACACGGAAGACGGCAAAGAAGCGAAACTTTTCCGACGTGGAGATCGGTCGCGTCTCAATCATCTCACTAGTTCAGTAGTCAGGGCACTGATCAGGGAGTCAGCCCATTGACTTATGTCCTAATCAGTGCCCTGACTAGTGGACTAGTGAGATGATTGAGACGCGCCCGATCTCCACGTCGGAGAAGTTTCGCTTCTTTGCCGTCTTCCGTGTGTACCCCCGAGGCCACGGAGGCCTTCAACGAGCTCAAGAACGCCTTCACCACCGCTGCCCTCCTGGTCCATCCAGATCCGACTAAGCCCTTCGTCGTCAAGGTTGATGCTTCCACCACCGGAGCGGGAGCGGTGATGTCACAACAGCAGGGGACTCCGAGCAGGGCTCCATCCATGCGCCTTCTTCTCCCGGAAGTTCAACGACGGAGGTCAATTATGATATTGGGAATAGAGAGTTATTTGCCATCAAACTCGCCCTGGAAGAGTAGAGGCATTGGCTGGAGGGAGCCCAACAACCCTTCATCGTGCTAACCGACCATAAGAACCTTGAGTATCTCCGAGACGCCAAGCGGGTGAACCCTCGTCAAGCTAGGTGGGAACTCTTCTTCAAGAGGTTCAATTTCACTATCTCCTATCATCCTGGTTCCAAGAATGTCAAAGCAGATGTCCTTTCTAGTCTCCATGCTCCTGAAGAAGCACCCGAAAGTTCCAAACCCATCCTGTCCGAGAAGCTCTTCCTCCATCCCATCACCTGGTCCGAGGAAACGATACCCTCCGCCAGTGCCTCCACCCCCACTCCGCCGGGTTGTCTCCCAGGACTCCAGTACATCACACGCTCACAACGCACCCCCTTGGTTCAATCTGTCACACATCTTTGGGCACTGCCCACCCCAGGGCCAATGAAACCCTCTCGCTGCTACGTGAATGCTTCTGGTGGCCCAATATGGCGGTGGATGTGAGAAGGTACGTCAGAGGGTGTCGGGATCTCCAAGAGTCCCCGGCACCTCCATGCCAGTAAGCTCCTTCCTCTGCCCGTTCCCAATCGGCCATGGTCACACCTGGGGGTGGACTTTATCACCAACCTGCCTGTGTCCGATGGCTATACCTGTGTCTTAGTTGTTGTGAATAGATTCTCCAAGTCATGTCGTCTGATTCCTCTGAAAGGGTCACCCACTGCCATGGAGACCGCAGAATTAATGTTCAATGTCGTTTTCAGATATTTCGGAATTTCTGAGGATATCATGTCAGATCGAGGACCCCAGTTCATCTCCCGGGTGTGGAAGGCCTTCCACTCACTCCTAGGTGTGACCGTGAGCCTATCCTGGATACCACCCTCAGACGGAAATGAAGATCCAGGAGATCGGCAGGTTCCTCTGTACCTTCTGTCAGGGTCACCAGAACTCCTGGAGCCAGTTCCTAGGATGGGCCGAGTACGCACAGAACTCGCTCCGTCAAGCCACCACAGGATTAACACCATTCCAGTGCGTACTCAGCTACCAACCCCCGCTGATCCCTTGGTCGGGGGAACCTTCTGACATACCAGCTGTCGACTACTGGTTCCAGGAGAGCGAGAGGGTCTGGGGCGAGGCTCATCACCAACTCCAGCGAGCCTTGCACAGACGTAAGCTGACAGCCGACCTTCGCCGCTTCGCAGACACAACAGGGCCTGCTCTCTGGTTCCTCCCCTCACCAGGCTTCTTTACTCTGGCTCTTTCACTCTACACTTTATATAATATGCTAAGAAATAATAAGCTAACTAGTTTTGATTCTGTATTAACTTTGATGTGCTACCTATTGTAGTACAGTATATTAACACTATTGCAACACTCTCCCACATATTTTGCTATATTTCCGTTGTTTGTATAAGTTGCAGTGGATGGTAATAGATGAGAAATGTACAGTTTTCTACAATCTTGCTGATAAGGTTTCTTTAGTCGTTTGGCAACCCTGCAGTCTGAAACACTGTAGGGGATCCAGCCTTACACCACTGCAGGCATGTGACTGTTACTTTTGTGTGACTAGCTTAACACTGAAACTCGTCTTGGCAAGTATTCATATAAGCGCATTTTTAAATTTGTTTTAGATCATTAAATCAATATCGTATCACATATCTAATAGTGAATGATTTGACAGGTTAACAGGTTTAACAGGTTAATTCCTATTGCATTTTTCTTCATTATCATGCAGCCCTACCTCTTACTTCTACTGTTCCTGTTATGGCAGACATTTGCTTCTCCAGAGGGGCATAAGGTTGTGCATGAGTAGACTATCTTTCCGTGTTCTTTTTTTGGGGGGTTTTGTCATTATGCCTCCCTTTGACCTCCCAGTTTTTAAATATATTTTCTCCCTCTTTTTTGTTTTATAAATAAGGTCTGTACTTGTTGTTCTTCCCTTTTTGCTTCTCCCTTTTCACTCTTACTTTTGACCATTATATATTTTTTTCTTTTTTAATCAAATCCCAGGGTCATACAATGCCTGACATCATAATGCCAATCTATCGGGCCATTCTTTTTAATTTGTTGTAAATTTTCAACTTTCTCAAGAGTTCATTTTTCTTTTCATCTTTTAATTCCCTTCTCTGTCCCATTGCATCCACACACTCTCAGAAAAAAAGGTACAGTACTGTCACTGGGGCGATACCCTAAGGTACAAAAGTGAAAAGGTACAGCTTTGTACCTTACTCACCGCTATGGTACATATTAGTACCTTAAAAGGTACATATCAGTACTTTAAGAATGCGTTTTTGTACCTTAAAGGTACATAGTGAAACCTTAAAGGGACTTATTCGTAACTTTCTGGTTTTGTACCTTAGGGTACCACCCCAGTGACAGAAATGTACCTTTTTATCTGACAGTGCATACTCCCTTTTCAGCCAAAAATGTTTCTTGATCTCTTTGGGTTCTATTATTGCTTTTTTTTTATAGCTAAACTATTCTATCCATGCTATATTCCCTCTTCTATATTTCTTCCTATCATCATCACTAGGCCTTGTCCACATGCTGGAATAAAGGACAAAGTTCTTTCACACTTCAACACACACACATACATCCACTTCCTCTGTCTGATATCTCAGTCACTATACTTTTCACACGCTTTCACACACTGTGCAGTTGTGCTCTCACAAACACACACACATTCATATAGGGAATGTCAAAGCTGCCAATATTAAAAAGAAATAAATACATAAATAATATACAAAGTATTGTAAAAAACAAAGAGCAAATATAAATAAATACATATATAAATAATTAAATTCATTAATTTATAAATAAATATACATAAAAAAGCAAAAAAAAGAAACTAAATAATTATTTATACATTTCCCTATATATTTATTTATTTCCATATATATTTATTTATTCTTTTATTTATTTCTACATTTATTATTTTCTATTTTTATTTATTTCCACATTTATTTCTTACATTTATTTATTATATTTATTTATTTATTTCTACATTTAATTATTTCTACATTTATTTTTTACGCATCTATTTCTTCCTACATTTATTCATGCGTAGGGAAATGAAGAGGGCAGTCAGCAGAAGGGTAAAACTACTTTTATTTTCTTTTACACGCTGCACACAGCAACAACTTTTAATAAAGCGACCAAAACTGCCTGCCAACTGACAGACGAACTGACAATGGCTTTCTTATTTAGGTTTAAATAGCCTAAAAGGTAACGTCGTGGATAAACATTCATAAACCGTTTTCTCATAACATTTTAAAGCCGCAATCGAAATACAGAAAATCACACAAATATATAAAAGAACATTTTGATAAATAAACTTTTAAAAAAAACCTGCCTAGAGAGGAAAAGAACCCTTTGAGTGAGTTTACAAGTACGTTTTTAAGTCGATTGTACCTAAAGGGGGTAAAGGACGCAAAGCTCAGCCCTGCGGCTAAGGATCTCACACCGCCACCTGACGCGCAAATTATATACGCGCAACCTCAATTTTGAATTAACTGACAGATGAGCTGCACGATGAGTAGGGTTGGGAACCGAGAACCGGTTCTTATGCAGAACCGATACTGATTTTTGAAAAGTACCGGAACCGCGCGAAATTCCTGAGTCTCGGTTCCGAAAACGGTTCTGGAGCAATGTGTGTGCGAAGCGCTGGGAGCATAGCCGCGAGCCGCACTCCCGCTCTCTCTCTCTCTCTCACGCGCGCGCGCGCACACACACACACACACACACACACACACACACACACACACACACACACACACACACACACACTGTCTTAGCGCTGCCGCCTCCCTTCCCCTCACGTCACTTTTTTAAAATCCCCCACAGCGCGAGTCCCGCAAACGCGGCGCCGAGGAGCTTGTTTGTAATCCGAGGACCATGGCTCATTAGTTTCGAAATGGTTTGGGTACAAGGTGATCGCGTTGAAAATAAAAGCATTTGTCCAGCGTTATGAGCTCATTTGAAACATTGCCGCGGCTCATTTAAGAAAATAACAACTCTGAAGAGACGCCGCTTTAGTTCGAGGTAAGTTAGTGCTAACAATAATAAAGAAAGACGATCAACACCTTATGTGTTTCCACTGAAATGTAGATATTATATTTCCAAATGTAAGCCCATCTTATGCGGAATGACGCTTCATACGGTCGTCTGCTCTGGCTCTAACCTCGAGTGTTTTAGCCTGTTTACTTTTTGCAAACCTTGTGAGCGCGCAAACGCTGCGACCTCGCCCCAAATGTTTTTATTGGTTTATTAAGTACAAACAGGAGAGTTATGAAAAATTGAGTGCGAGGGATATGTTCACTTCACACAAAAAGATTTTGTAATGAGACGGCTAACTGTAGTAGCGTTTAGTCCACTGTCTATAATAGCCTAAGTTAATTTAGAGATCACTTTTTTTTTTTAACCGACAACTTTGATCAGTTAACGTTGATACGGTCAACCATCGGTCAAACGGTCATCGGTTAACATCCCTAAAACAGAGAGAGAAAATGTAATAAGACAATTTCAGAGGTGTAAATTTGAACATGTTTATTTTAATTTCCATAAATTCCATTTGGCTCGATTAATCCTGTAATATATGTATAGTACAGGACTTTTTTTTTTGACATTGCCAACCTGTAAATTCATTTAAGAGCAAGTAATAAACACAAAAAAGGATTGTTTAAAGTTGCATATTGTGCCTTTTTCCTTTACCACTATTTGTTTAATAATTTTAATGGAACCGGAATCGGAACCGGAATCGTTAGGCGGAATCGGAACCGGAACCGGAACCGGAAAATTTCTCACGATTCCCAACCCTAACGATGAGTGTATCTTGTAGCACAGGGTTAAATCAGTATGTACATTGACGATTTGAGAGAAATATAATATAAATTTAATATAAAACCTTGAAAGAGCGCTCTGTGGCGCGGCAGGATTTTAAAGGGGGGGGGGGGGGACTCAGTTTCAGTCAATCTCATGTCAATCTTGAGTACCTATAGAGTAGTATTGCATCCTTCATATCTCCGAAAAGTCTTTAGTTTTATCATATTTATAAAAGAAATATAGGCTGTACCGAGTCATTCCGGAAAAAACCGAGCAACTGGAGGCGTATCGTGTGGGCGGAGCTAAAGAATGACGAATGCGCACAAAGCGGTGACGTCCTCAAGCGTGGACGAACCCACGGCTATCGATCCAGAATCAGATTCGGAGGCTGAAATAAATTGAACAGGAGAAACAGCAGCAGGACGTCCGTCTCTGTGGTATGGACTGTATTTAGTGACTGTCAACATTTGTGTGTCTTTACTCGCAGTTTATGAGGACATGATTCGGTTTATGGACTATTGTATGCGACTAAACCTTATTAGTAGCAAGCAAAATGGTTTTGCACGTCAGACCAGTGTAACGTTATACATAGAACAACAATTGAGTAACCGTTAGTGCATTTGAATGATGAAGCACGCGATCGTGTCGATTACTGATGTTTACTCACGCGACGATAGATTAGATTAGATTAGATCTTTATTGTCATTGTAAATGTTTATACAACAAAATTATGTTCGGAACAATCTAATTAGCAGCATAAAAACAATTAATACAAAAATATACATTCAGTCCATAATATAATAAATACATTAAAAACACAAGTTATAGCACAAGATCATGTGTGTCCCGAGCCCATTAACCAATTTTTAAGACACATTTTTACCCACGGGGATCATTCATTCATTCATTCATTCATTCATTAATGCACATGGTCCAATAATGTCCAATATAGTCCGTTATTGCACATAGCCCAGGTATGACAGCTTTATCTGCATATGTATGTATGTGTCACGGTTTATGAATTCATTGTCTCCTTCTTTGTGTCTTGTGAGGTTGTGTTGGAGGCGTGGCCACTGATTATGGGACTCATCACTTTCACCTGCTGCACTCATCAGTCTCACCATATAAACTGCTCTCTCACTGGCACCCATTGTCAGATTGTTACAGGCGTTTCTGGCGTGGCTGGCTTCGGCTTCTGTTTCCCCTGGGGGATTATCTCTGTTCCTGGTGCAGGATTTCGGCCTCTGGTTGTCTGCTGCTTCCCTGCTCTGCCGTATCGTCTGCCTGACCGCCTGCACCTGACCTTCGCCGCAGTTCGCCTGCCTGTGCCCTGGAGCCTGTCTCTTTGATACTTTTGCCTGTTTTCTGAGCTTGGTTTATTGTTGACGCTTGCCGTCCTGTGGAACAATAAACTTGTTTTTTGATTCGCTATTGGATCCTCTCTGTCTCTCATTACAGCCATGACAGAACAATCTGACCATTATGGATCCAGCGAAGATGAACGAATTACAAGAGTATCTCAACACGAACAGTCTGCGGATGGATCGCCAGGAGCAACAGGCGACTGCTACCACCCAGGCATTACAGGTGATGGCGGAGCAGGTGTCCGAGCTCTCCAACCAACTTCAACAGCTACGGATTCCCACTGCGCCCCCACCACCGCCGCCGTTTCCCCAGCCACCAGCTAACATCAACCCGCACGAGCCCCGGATTCCCACGCCCGAACGCTACGCTGGTGAGCCCGATCTTTGTAGATCCTTCCTAACAAGATGTTCATTGTTCTTTTCTCTGCAATCCACCACGTTCGCTTCAGAGACTTCCAAGGTGGCGTTGGTAATCAACCTGCTCACGGGCCGTGCGGCACGCTGGGGAACGGCGGTTTGGGAGAATCGCCATCCGTGTTGTTCCTCGTTCCTCGCACTCACGGAGGAAATGAAACGGGTCTTTGACCGAGCCGCCGTGGGACGCGAGGCGGCCCGCAGGCTTTCCGATCTGCAACAAGGCAGCAGACCCGTTTCTGATTACATCATCGACTTTCGTACCCTGGCCGCTGAGTGTGGTTGGAACAAGGAAGCGCAGTGGGACCGTTTCCTGCATGGACTGGCTGACCGTGTACAGCGAGAGGTGTACGCCTTGGATTTACCTACGGATCTCGATGGACTGATGACGTTAGCACTTCGAGTTGACTCACGCCTGGAATCCCGCTCTCATATGCGGAGGACATCTGAGTTTCGTGAGCCCAGTGGCGCCTACACGGTCAGCCCCACCAACGATCCCGAGCCCATGCAGGTGGGTAGAGCTCGGCTTTCCCGGGAGGAGAGAGAGCGTCGCAGAGCGGGGGATCTCTGTCTCTACTGTGGTGCGGCGGGGCATTTCCTCAACCAGTGTCCAGTAAAAGATCGAGCCCGGCAGTAGTAAGGAGGTTACTGTCGGGTGGAGCTGCGTTGGAGAAAGCCTCGTCCGCGACTCTCCTTCCGGGAAGATTGCAGTGGGCAGCCAGTTTTCACATCTGCCAAGCCCTCGTGGATTCGGGAGCAGAGGGTAATTTTATCGATCAGACTCTGGCACAACGACTCAGGATTCCCGTCGGGATTTGAACAGTATGTAAAGACTCAAACAAGACATAATAATATCCTTGATAAGTGCTTTGTGAATGTTAAGGATGCTTATGTGTCAAAGAGTATGCCACCAATTTTAAACTCTGACCACAATGTGGTACATATGACTCCTGTGTACAAGACCAAACTTAAAAAAAGCAAACCAGAAAAGAAAGTGATTAGACTGTGGTCGAATGAAAGTGTGCAACAACTGAAAGCTTGTTTCGACTGGACAAATTGGGACATTTTTGAAGATGGCTCACTCGATGAAAGAACTACAGTGTTAAACGACTATATTAACTTCTGTGTGGAGCTGGTCATACCCACTAAAGAAATTAAAGTGTATCCAAATAATAAGTCATATGTGACCAAGGATATTAAAGAAGTTATTAATTTAAGGAAATTAGCTTTTAAGAATAAGGATATCAGAGCACTTAAACAAACAGAAAGAGAGTTAAAAACTAAATTAAAGGAAACAAAAGAAGTTCATAAGAGGCGTTTGGAGGAAGCCTTTAAGACTAGTAATACTAAAAAGGTTTGGGATATTATGAAATCAATGACTGGATTGGTCTCCTCAAACAAATTAATTGTAACTGATAATGAACTTTGTTTTGGGAATGAATTGAACAGCTTTTTTACCAGATTTGAAGATAAATATGACAATACTGAGGACATAAGAGATACAATTCCAGCATTATTGGACAGAATTGTTATTGAGGTTGAGGAAGTTAGAAAAATGTTTTTGTCTATTAATACAAAAAAAGCAGTTGGTCCAGATGGATGTAGTGCAGGTCTGCTAAAGAATTTTGCACATGAGTTGGCTCCGGTGTGGCAACCAGTATTTCAAACCTCAGTAGACACACTGACTGTGCCTGTGATGTGGAAAACCGCTTGCATAAAACCATTACCTAAAATTTCTTGTCCAAGAGAACATAAAGATTATAGACCAATAGCCCTTACCTCAGTGATTGGAAAATGTCTAGAAAGAATATTGCTCCAGCATTTAGTTCTGATGGTTAAAGATAAATTAGATCCCTGGCAATTTGCCTATAAGAAAGGCTGTAGTACTGAAGATGCAGTGGCTGCTTTAGTGCATATCATCTCTAAACATTTAGATAAACCGAAAACAACCGTAAGAACTGTATTTATGGATTTTTCATCTGCCTTCAACACAATACAGGTTGACATACTGGTGTCAAAACTTGTACAGTTGAGTGTAAATCCATACCTAATTCACTGGTACATATCTTTTCTCACTAACAGAGTTCAAAGAGTTAAAGTAAATAAAACAATGTCATCTGCTATCACAACTAATGTCGGAGTACCACAAGGCTGTGTAAGTTCAGCCGTACTTTTTACCTTGTATACAGATGACTGTCGTACGGACATGTTAAATCAGTATTTGTTAAAGTATTCTGATGATACTGTTTTAATATCTGTGTTGAATAACTGTGACAGTCCTGATTTTCATCAACAGGGTGTGACTAAACTGATAGAGTGGTGCGAGAATAATGCTCTTGTCATTAATACGAGTAAAACGGAGGAGATTATATTTTGTCCAACATCTGACACTCAATTAATGCCTGTTTTTATCCATAATGAAGAAATCAGACAGGTTAAAGGATACAAGTATTTAGGAGTTATGATTGATGAGATGTTATCCTGGAAAGATCATATTGACTCTCTCTGTAAAAGAACCAAGCAGAGAATTTATTTTCTTCGTCGTCTTAGGTCATTTGGAGTAAGAAAACAGATTCTTCTGCTGTTCTTTAGGTCCGTTATAATGAGTATATTGCAATACTGCAACTCTATCTGGTATAGGAGTCTGTCAGTTAAGTCAAAAACAAAGTTGTTTAATCAGATAAAAATCTGTTCAAAGATTGTAGGTCAGCCCCTTGAGAAGCTCTATGATTCAGCTTATTATAAAAACTTGTTAAGGCTGGCTAATAATATGGTTTCTGACCCTAAGCATGTCCTACATAATGAATTTGAATTGTTACCATCAAATCGGAGGTATAGAGTCCCAAGATTTAACAAAGTGAGGCTGAAACACTCTTTTGTGTATCAGGCTACTTTAGAGTTGAATAAATCACTAAGGTAAAAATTCACAGTATGGAGAAGGTGGATTAAGTGTATGTCGATGTTTAATGTATGTGTGTTGCTGTAAACATAGATACTGTTGTGCAAGAAAAATTTCAGACTTGTCTGACAATAAAGTATATATCATATCATCATCATATCATATCATATGTCACCCCCCTTTCCAGTACCATTTCTGTTCACGCCCTCAATGGCCAGACTTTACCCACCATCACCCACATCACTGAAAACATTACACTCACCATTTCTGGGAACCACACAGAGACTATCACATTCCTCCTCACTGACGCTCCTCATGCACCTGTTGTCCTCGGTCATCCCTGGTTACAGAAACACAATCCCAGGGTTGACTGGGGACATAATACTATCACATCCTGGAGTAATCAGTGTTATGCCTCTTGTCTTGTGTCTGCTCGTTCGTGTATGTCTAGTTTTGTTTTGCAGGAGGAGACGGTGGATTTATCTAACGTGCCTAAGGAGTACCTCGACCTGAAGGAGGTGTTCAGTAAGTCCCGGGCTGCTTCTCTTCCTCCTCATCGTCCCTATGACTGTGCTATAGATCTACTTCCAGGCAAGTCTCCGCCTAAGGGCAAGTTATATTCACTTTCTACTCCTGAAAGGGAGGCCATGGAGAAATACATTTCTGATTCTCTAGCTTCCAAGTTCATCCGTCCTTCCTCTTCTCCAGCGGGGGCGGGGTTCTTTTTCGTGGGTAAGAAGGATGGTTCTCTGCGACCTTGCATTGACTACCGGGGGCTGAATAACATCACGGTAAAGAATACCTATCCTTTGCCATTGATGTCTTCAGCTTTCGAGAGGTTACAGGGAGCATCCATATTCACGAAATTGGATTTACGCAATGCCTATCATTTGGTGCGCATCAGGAAGGGGGATGAATGGAAGACTGCATTTAACACCCCCAGGGGGCACTTTGAATATTTGGTCATGCCCTTCGGGCTGTCCAACTCTCCCGCAGTCTTCCAGACACTGGTCAATGACGTGCTGGGAGACATGGTAGATCAGTTTCTTTATGTTTACCTGGATGACATACTGATTTTTTCTTCTTCTCTCCAGGAACATGTCCAGCACGTCAGACTAGTGTTACAGAGGTTGCTAGAGAATGGGCGTTTTGTCAAGGCGGAGAAATGCGCGTTCCATGCACAGTCTGTACCATTTTTAGGTTACATCATCTCGTCCGAGGGAATGCGCATGGATCCCGATAAGGTTAGGGCTGTGATAGATTGGCCAAGTCCAGATTCCCGTAAGGCCCTACAGAAGTTTCTGGGGTTCGCCAATTTTTATCGGCGTTTTATTCGCAACTTCAGCCAGCTAGCCACGCCTCTGACTGCCTTGACCTCCACCCGAACGGCGTTCAGGTGGTCGGTTGCAGCCGAGACTGCATTTACCAACCTGAAGAGCCGCTTTGTTTCGGCTCCCATTTTAGTGACCCCTGATCCATCACGCCAGTTTGTGGTGGAGGTTGACGCGTCAGAGGTGGGGGTAGGATGATAAGATGCACCCTTGCGCGTTTTTTTTCTCATCGCTTGTCGCCAGCCGAACGCAATTATGACATTGGTAATAGAGAGCTGTTGGCAGTCAAACTGGCATTGGAGGAGTGGCGTCATTGGCTAGAGGGGTCGGGGGTTCCTTTTATTGTTTGGACCAACCATAAGAATCTGGAATACATCAGATCTGCTAAGAGACTCAACTCCAGGCAGGCTCGGTGGTCCCTTTTTTTCGGACGTTTTGACTTTTCTCTTTCGTACCGCCCGGGTTCCAAAAACATCAAACCCGATGCTTTGTCGCGCGTTTTTGACCGCTCCGAACGCCCGTCTACTCCCGAGTGCATTTTACCTGAGAGACTTAGAGTCTCCACACTCGTATGGGAGGTCGAATCGAAGGTCAGGACGGCCTTAGAAGGGGTAATGCCTCCGCACGGTGGACCACTGAACCGATTATTCGTTCCGGAGGGAGTTCGGTCCGACGTTGTTCGATGGGGACACTGCTCCAATGTCGCTTGTCATCCAGGAGTTAATAGAACCAAATTTTTGGTTAAGCAACGATTCTGGTGGCCCGGTATGGCTCGTGACATCCGAGATTTTGTTTTGGCCTGTTCAGTCTGTGCCATGGGGAAGACATCTAACCGCCCTCCCGATGGGCTCCTTCAACCGCTGTCTGTCCCTTCAAGACCCTGGTCCCATATCGCTCTAGATTTTATCACCGCCCTCCCGCCCTCCCAGGGCAAGTCGGTTGTTTTAACCGTCGTGGACCGATTCTCGAAGATGGTACATTTTGTTCCCTTGCCCAAATTACCTTCAGCCAAGGAGACAGCGGTAGCTGTCGTCGATCACGTCTTTCGTTTACATGGCCTTCCGATGGACGTGGTCTCCGACAGGGGACCCCAGTTTGTGTCCAAATTTTGGCGAGAATTTTGTAAATTATTAGGGGCGACGGTTAGTTTGTCTTCGGGGTTTCATCCTCAGAGCAATGGCCAGACAGAGCGGGCCAACCAGGACCTTGAGAGAGGGTTACGATGTTTGGCCTCCAGAAATCCTTCCTCCTGGAGTCAACTCATCTCATGGATTGAGTACGCACATAATTCATTACCAGTGTCAGGTAAGGGCCTTTCGCCTTTTGAATGTAGTTTAGGGTACCAGCCACCTATCTTTCCCAGTCTGGAATCCGAGGTCGCGGTCCCCTCCGCGCACACCTTCGTCCAGAGGTGTCGAGACACTTGGAGTAGAGCCCGTGAGACTCTGCTCCGGGTGGGTAGACGCACCAAGGCCCAAGCCGATCGCCACCGGTCTAAGCCTCCCGTCTACGTCGTGGGTCAAAAAGTGTGGCTTTCTTCTAAGAACATTCCTCTCCGCTCCGTGAGTAATAAGCTAGCTCCTAAATTCATTGGCCCGTTTACTGTCACCAAGATTCTTAGCCCGGTGACAGTCCGCCTCAAACTACCTCCCGCGTACGGGAGAATTCACCCCGTGTTTCATGTTTCCAAATTAAAGCCTGTTTTTCATGCTCCTATTAATCCCCCCCCCCCCCCCGCCGCGACTCGTAGATGGGGAACCAACTTATACGGTCAATCGTATTCTGGACGCTAGACGGAGGGGACGCGGATTCCAGTACTTGGTGGACTGGGAAGGTTACGGTCCGGAGGAGAGAAGTTGGGTTCCTGCTAGGGACATACTGGATCACTCCCTTATCGATGATTACAATCGACAGGTAGGTCCTCCTGGGAGCTCCAGGAGGCGCTCCTAGGGGGAGGGGTACTGTCACGGTTTATGAATTCATTGTCTCCTTCTTTGTGTCTTGTGAGGTTGTGTTGGAGGCGTGGCCACTGATTATGGGACTCATCACTTTCACCTGCTGCACTCATCAGTCTCACCATATAAACTGCTCTCTCACTGGCACCCATTGTCAGATTGTTACAGGCGTTTCTGGCGTGGCTGGCTTCGGCTTCTGTTTCCCCTGGGGGATTATCTCTGTTCCTGGTCCAGGATTTCGGCCTCTGGTTGTCTGCTGCTTCCCTGCTCTGCCGTATCGTCTGCCTGACCGCCTGCACCTGACCTTCGCCGCAGTTCGCCTGCCTGTGCCCTGGAGCCTGTCTCTTTGATACTTTTGCCTGTTATCTGAGCTTGGTTTATTGTTGACGCTTGCCGTCCTGTGGAACAATAAACTTGTTTTTTGATTCGCTATTGGATCCTCTCTGTCTCTCATTACAGCCGTGACAGTATGTGAATGTTGTATGCATACATGCATATAAATATGTCTGCATGTTCTTTGGGTAACTGAATGTTAGTGTTTTCGGTGAAAGTTACTATGACTTCTGCAGCCTGTCCACAGCTCTTGGGAAGAAACTGTTCTGTAGCCTGTTGGTATGTGTTCGTGGGGTTCTTAATCTACCTCAGGGGAGGGTAGTGAAAAAGTAGTTTCCAGGGTGTGAGGGGTCCTGCTGGATATTTGTAGCCCGTGTGAGAAGACGGTTTGAATGGATGTCACTCAAATTTGAAAGTGGAGAGCCGACAATCCTTTCGGCGGTCTTCACAACCCGCTGCAGGGCTTTTTTTTCCGTAACGGTGCAGCTGGAATACCACACAGTACAGCAATAAGTTAGAACACTTTCTATCGTGCAGCGGTAGAAGCTGATCAGCAGCCTCTGGGGAAGCTTGTTGCGTCTCAGGGTCCTTAGAAAGAAAAGTCTTTGCTGGGCTCTCTTGACGATGCAGGTGGTGTTTAAAGTCCAGGTCAGGTCCTCAGTAATATGAACTCCCAGAAACTTAAAACTTGAGACTCTCTCTACCTCCTCTCCATTAATACATAGACCACTGTGGGATGTTTTTTTGCTTAGCCTGAAATCTATTATGATTTCTTTTGTTTTTTTTTTGTATTAAGAATGAGGTCGTTTTCCTTACACCAAGTAGTTAGTATCTGGACTTCCTCTCTGTATGCAAGTTCATTATTGTTGGTTATAAGTCCCACTATAGTTGTATCGTCTGCAAATTTAATGAGAGTATTTGAATTATGGGAGGAGGTACAATCGTGGGTAAACAGAGAATAAAGTGCTGGACTGAGAACACAGCCTTGGGGGACCCCAGTGCTAACAATGATGTTATGAGAGCAGTGGTGTTCCAACCTGACGTGCTGGGGTCTATTAGTGAGAAAATTTTCAATCCAGTGGCAGAGAGGGGCTCCCAGACCCAGTATTTGCAGTTTGTTGACCAGTTTTATTGGATTGATGGTATTAAATCCAGAAGAGTAGTCCACAAACAACATCCTGACGTAGCTGTTGGGATTTTCCAAGTGTGTAAGAGCTGCGTGCAGTGCAATTGAGATTGCATCGTCTGTGGATCTGTTGTTCCTATATGCAAACTGATGTTTGTCATGATCAGAGGGGATACATGATTTAATGTGAGACAAAACTAATCTCTCAAAGCATTTCATAATCACCGGGATGAGAGCAATTGGCCGGTAATCATTCATGCTAGTGATGACAGAGGTTTTGGGTATAGGTATTATAGTAGCTGTTTTTAGACAGATGGGGACAGTGGCTTGTTGTAATGACAGGTTGAAGATGTGTGTGAATACTACAGTGAGCTGATCAGCACATGCCTTCAGTACTCGTCCTGAGATGCCATCTGGTACTGTTGCTTTATTGCAGTTGATGTTAGATAGTACTCTCTTCACGTGATAGTTCTCGATAGTGAATGTCTGGTCACTCTCTGGAAAGCTGGTGTCTGCATCTGCGTCTAACCTCCTGCTGAAACTGGAGCATTCCCCAAAGCGAGCGAAGAATGTGTTTAGCTGATCAGGAAGAGAGGGATCCGAGGAGATGGAATGGTTATTGCTCTTCTTATAGTCAGTGATGTTCCTTACACCTTGCCACATAGCACGGGGGTTATTTTCATTGAATTTGTTCTCAATTCGTTGTTTGTACTCCTGCTTGGCTTGAGTGATGCCTCTGTATAAATTAGCCCTAGCCCTCCCGTACTCCTCCCTATCCTGTGATCTCAATGCTATATCCCGAGTTCTGAGCAGCTTCCGCACATTGTTGTTAAACCAAGGTTTTTGATTGGGATATACCTTAATTTGTTTCTCCAATGTTACATTATCTGTGCAAAACTGTATGTAGGACAGGACTGTGGTGGTGTATAGATCAAGGTCTGACTGTTCAAAGAGCTCCCACTTGGTATCCTCAAAACAGTCCTGCAGAGCTGAAGAAACCTCCTCAGTCCAGATCTGTACTGTCTTGATTTGTGGCTTTGTTCTGTTGACAAGAGGCTTATAGGCTGGCGTCAGAAACAGGGACAAGTGGTCTGACTGTCCGAGATGAGGTGAACGGTGAGTTTTATAAGCCCCAGGGACATTTGTGTAGACCTGGTCCAGCGTTTTATTTTTTCTTGTTTTAATGTCCACATTTTTATAAAATTTGGGCAGAACAGCCTTTAAACATGACTGATTTAAATCACCTGCCACGATAAAAAAGCTCTCTGGGTGTTTGTTTTGCTGCTTGCAGATAGCGTCATGTAGCTTTGCCATGGCTAGCTTAACATTAGCTCGCGGGTGGACATAAACAGCAATTATAAAGACTGTTGTAAATTCCCTGGGCAGGTAAAATGGTCTGCATTTAAGTGTTAAAAATTCCAAATTCGGACAACAATGTCTCTCAATAACAGCTGTGTCAGTGCACCAACTGTTATGAATGTAAACACACACACCTCCTCCTCTCGCCTTACCGGAATTGGCTGTGCGGTCTGCACGGTAGAGGGAGCGGCCCACTAGTTCGGCGACAAGGTCAGGGATGTTTTCATGCAGCCAAGTCTCCGTAAAAACTGTGATACAGCTATCTAGATGGTTGTTGGTAACTCGCAATCTCACATCGTCCATCTTATTAACAAGGGAGCGGGCGTTTGCTAAGAAGATGCTGGGAACTGCAGGTTTGTGGGGGGCTAATCGTAACCTTGCTCGAATACCGGCTCTCTTACCCCGCTTCTGCTTCCTCTCACATGTTTGCCTGCATCTCCTCTCAGTTGGTCTGTTGTTGTTGATCTTCGTGCGTGTCGCTGAGCATATAATCTCTAACGGGATGCAATCAGAGTCACTGGGAACATATCCCAAACAGCAGTCCCTTAGATGTAAGATTTCCATTCGTGTATAAGTTTTAACACTACTATTACTAAAGCTGCTAAACAGAGAGCTCCGGGTCGCTGCGTCTAACCGCGCCGCCATCTGCTGACTCTGTTGATAGCCAACAGCACAGACATTTGAAGCAGTTTTACTCACCGGCTGCTTCCAAAGCAGGACCGAACCTTTATCGCTGGGACCGCTCCTTCAAAAAAACACTTCTTTGGTATGATTTGGTGAAGTCCTGTGACAGCAGTGACCGTGGAGATCCGCAATGTTGTGAAGCTTCCCGTCATTTCTGCGTTCAAATCGGTTCAAATGCAGCGCTGCCTTCCCGTAATGCTGTGCTGAAGCGTTGAAGTCGCTTGATGTCACCCATAGGAATAAAGTGGAGCGCGACGCGGACTATAACCGACATAAGTGTTCACGGACGACTGGATCTGCACCTGAGCGAGTGTTTATGGGCGTGCATTTTCTCTCTCGCTCTAGTCACACGCGCGCGCACACCCTACCGGGAGAAGAGCCCCTAAGGCCCATACAAGGACCTTCCGCTCTATCGACGTCAAGCTGACCCATACTCAAAAAAAACTCTCTGAAACTTGTGAGACACCAGAAGGAGTATTTTTGACAAAGAAATACTCCATCAAACGTCAAATAAATAGAACAGGCGAAGATTCGATGCATCGATATGCGGAGCCTGATTCGACCACCGATCTCACGGTCGAATCTTCGCGGGTGTTATGAAACGAGGATCATACCATTTTGGCAACATGGGGGTGCTTAATGTTTTAAAGATGTGTCGCAGCGCTGAGCTCAGCTGAGCATCGGTGTGCGACCCCTTTAAGGGCGCTGAGTTTCTCACCGCGCCTTTAAAATTAGAACACGTTCAATGAGTGTACACACACCGGCGGCAGCATTCAGCGCCTGTCCGCGGCCACTCAGGAAGTTGTTTAAAATCCTGCCACACCACAGAGCGCTTTCGTGCAGCTCATCTGTCAGTCAATTCAAAATTGAGCTTGCGTGTATATAATGTGCGCGTCAGGTGGCGGTGTGAGATCCTGAGGCGCGGGACTGAGCTTCGCGTCCTTCACCCCCTTTAGGCACAATCGGCTTCAGAACGTGCATATAAATGCACTCAAAGTGTTCTTTTCCTCTCTAGGCAGGTATTTTTTTAGGTTTATTTATCAAAATGTTCTTTTATATATTTGTGTGATGTTCTGTATTTCGATCGCGGCTTTAACATGTTATGAGAAAACGGTTTATTAATGTTTATCCACCACATTACCTTTTATTTAAACCTTAATAAGAAAGCCATTGTCAGTTCGTCTGTCAGTTGGCAGGCAGTTTTGGTCGCTTTATTAAAAGTTGTTGCTGTGTGCAGTGTGTAAAGGAAAATAAAAATAGTTTTACCCTTCTGCTGACCCCTCCCAACCCGTTCACACACACAGATGATTCGACTATCAGTCCACCATAGAGAGATTCGACAATTCTGATTCGATTGTCTAAATCCTTAGTCGAGGACAGCCCTATATGGTGACATAAAATAAAAAGTGGCACTTTTCTAAGCGAATTAAAAAAGAGAACTATAATGTATGGTGGAATAGCACTTCTGAGAGTACTTCGACTCAGCGCAGTAAAAAGTCTCGGCTGAAACATTCTACCTCACATCTCCCACTTTTCATTCTGAGTTTATTAATCAATTGCAATCATTAATCTTTCGTTTTCATTTCTCCCATTTCTCTGTTCAATTGAGGTCTCCAGTGAGGGACACTAAAAGCCAATATGATTGTTTGTCTCTCATTTAATTGTGATCTTATGCCAACAGTTGCAAATATTGATAATATGGATAATATGACTGGATCTGTCAATAGTAATTGTTCAATTTGTCTCTCTTTTTGCCCTCCCAACAGCCCAGAACAATATCACACTCCCTCTGGAGCAAACAAATTCTTTATTTCACAACATAGCTAATCACTGATCCTAAACCTCGCTGTACTATAATTGGAACAACCCTTTTCGAAGTACACAAACTCACTCAGCCATTTACCTTATCAAAACACTGGCTTATGTACAAAGCAATTTTAAAGGTCCCGTTCTTCGCGATTCCATCTTTCAAACATTAGTTAGTGTGAAATGTTGCTGTTAGAGCATAAATAATACCTGTAAAATTATAAAGCTCAAAGTTCAATGCCAAGCGAGATATTTTATTTAACAGAAGTTCCCTTTCGAAGCATACAGCGAACGGACGGTTTGGACTACACCGCTGCACTTCCTGCTGTAATGACGTCACTAGAACCGTTTGTTGACTAACCCTCCGCCCACAAGAACACGCAAAATAGGGGGCGTGGTCTCGTTGCTCTCCCACGTGGAGAAGAGCGCGCATTCAGCGCAAGAGACGGGACCTTTCCGGGCAAAGTGAGCAAAACTGCTGTCCAATCACAACATGGGAAGCGCTGGCCCAATCAGAACTCGTTACGTGTTTCTGAAGGAGGGACTTCATAGAACAAGGAAATCATCAGGCCGTTTTTAGGACAGAGGAAACAGCGCTGTACAGATAAGTCAATTGTGTGAAAAATACTGTGTTTTTTTACACGCGAAACATGAACTCATGTTATATTGCACACTGTAAACATAATCAAAGCTTCGAAAACACGCAAAGAACGGGACCTTTAATATAGTTTAAAAATGTGCTCTTTTTTACTGTTAGCAAGCAATATACAAAAAATATACACTTGTATCTGTTCCCCCTTAGGCCCCCCTTTTTTTTTCCTTTTTTTTTGTTTTGTTTGACAACTTAGCATTTCTTATCGGTTATTTGACCAAACTCAGATCACTTCCCATACATACACAAACACAGATGCCTCACTTCAGGCGAACACACAGAACTCCCTGCGTTTTTCACTATACACTACTTGTATACTAATTACACATGCAGTCTTCCCCAGACCTGGAAATTACCCTCTTTTTCTTTCTTTCAAAAGAAAAATATTGCACATATTTTTCATCCACGCTACTACCGGAATTAATTATCCCCCGCGCGTGAATTTTATAAATGTCACAATCCACCCGTTTTAGCCACTTTTATGCGGGTACCCGACCCGTTGCAGAACTCTATTCCACACAAAAAGTATAATCTTCTGTTGTTGGCCCGTCTTTTATTTTATTATTTTTTATCTTTTTGATGCATAGTCTAAGTCTACTAAAAATAAATGAATTTCCTCTACACAACCTGGTACATTAATGAAGTCAAATAGACTACCATCTACAGTTCTACATTTCCGTCATGACTTTAAAGTATTATAACTTGTGCAGCTTTGCATTGTCTCTTTCTACAAGCTTTAAACTTGGCTTGACTCAATCCCATAGATAAGGGTACTGATTGATAGAGGTTTTGGGATACTATGCTATGTTTCCAAACTGATATTCACTTTGAAAACTTGTTCTCTTTAGGCAGAGATAGTTTTTTTTTTTTCATGTTCTAGTTATATTGTCTCTTATACTGTACAATAAATTGCTATTTCATTTGATACATTTTTATCTATATGGTCCTTGTGGTTGTGGAGATATTCAACATTCATTGTTGGCGTGTCATGTTGGCCTGAAATTGCTTGTTCAAGTCAACAACAAAAAAAAACCTATGGGTGTCTTCTAACAAAAAAAAAAATGGTTGACAGCTTGTATCAAAACATGTCCGCAAAAGTTCACAATGCTGCTGCAGGTGAAATTTAATGTGGACAACACTGAATAAATATATTTTTGTCAGGTTAAATATTGATAGTTGGTCACTCAAACCCCTTTATCTAAACTTCTCTACTTAACGGACTCGCACATCCGTCATGCTTGTAGTTTTTTAACGCTTTTTATCCGCGTTTGTAGTTCTAATCGAATCCTCGTCCAACTCGCAATGGGTTGTGGGTAATATCAGCCGTTAGAGTGCGCATCGATCCATACTTCGAATTCGGACCGTAAATAGTAAACCATCCGGGTATCTTTGGAATACTCTTTTCAACACACTATGATTTGGGACATACTAATTCTATTTTCAAATACTATTTAGTATGGATAGTATGCAAATTGGTACGCAGGGTCACTCTTTGTTTGGTCACCGTTGTAATGCTAAGTTGTGCTGTTTCCTGTCTGCCTGTCTTGAGTTTATTTATGAAAATATTCATGTTTGGATTGCTTCTCCTGAGTCGTCTGCCTGGTCCTGTACACACAACTGTGACAATTGGGACGGGTATATAAAGGCATGCTGAGTTTAAATAGCATATTCCATCCAACTATTATCTTTTTTCCAATGTGTAACATAGACACATTCATACCTAAGGACAATTTAGTGTATTCGATGCCCATTGTGGGATTGATGGCCAACTGGTGATTGATTTTTTTCTTGTATTTGGCGCTTGGCGAGTGTTTATTTTAGACCCTGGTTACATGCTGTATGTCTGTTTGGACTTTTCTGTTGTATTGCTAGTTCCCTTTTAGTCAGTCACTTCCATCCAGTCAGAGACAAACAAATAGGAATCTTGCCAGAGAGAACAATTTAC
The DNA here is from genome assembly GCF_024679245.1 of Pseudorasbora parva. Lineage (NCBI taxonomy): Eukaryota > Metazoa > Chordata > Actinopteri > Cypriniformes > Gobionidae > Pseudorasbora > Pseudorasbora parva. The sequence goes on from NC_090195.1 coordinate 33,072,644, forward strand.
TTCGAGTGTAGCAAAATGAGTCAATGCACATTGGCATGCAGTGATTGTATCAGCTGCTTTACGTCACAGCGCGGTATAAAGGATCAGCAGGTGCATTGCATTAATCAGCTTTTTGCTTCGGAACTGAATGGTGTGTGTTTCCAGATGTGGTAGTTACCTGGCGCAGAGGGCTGGTTAGGATCGCTCTATCACGTGTCTGGCCGTTAGGTATGCTGAGGCAGCGTTAATGGACAAGTCATGTACCCACTGCGGGAAGATAACTATCTTGGAGTTGTGTCGAGACTCCAGTTCCTGAAAAAGATGAATATTTAGCGTGCTTGCTTCCTTCAGGGATGGTAGCTGTATGATGGCTATGCTTGCCCAGGCCAGTGTTGGGCTCATTTGGTACACTAAGCTTTACTGAATGAGTGACATCTAAGAATGAACTAACCAGGGATCCCTCCAAATCATGACTTGATCCAAATACTTTTATTGATCATAACTAATTGAACATATTTCCCTTCTGGGTTAATTTGCTACACAAACTCTAATTTATATAAATATGTAATGTATGTTTTAAAATGTTAAATATGTTGCTGCCATAATAATGATCCATTTAAACATTATTGGTTTTGCATATGTGGCAGGAGGAGTGGTCCTGTTCTCATCAGTTATTTGCCTCAAGCCTATTGTCTTTAACACTGGGCTATATAGCTTTAACGAAAGTGCTGCCTGGGATGCGTCATCATTTGGGGAACTGCTGCGTCGTTAACGCGCTTGCGTCATTCCTTCCCGGAATTCGGATGAGTGCTCGTCACGGTAAGGAGATTGCGCTGCTAGTTTTATTAGTTATCACGTGTGTTTCAGTTATGAGAAGTGCGTTTTTTTTATTATTGTATATTTTAGAGACTGCGAGTGTCTGGAGAGCTTGTTTCTGCTGTTAATTACATAAGCTTGGTGCTGTTGGTATTAACTGGATGTGGACAGAGGAAAATAGAGTGCATCGTTAACCTCCTATTTATAAGAGGTACGCATTTGGTAAGTGTCCGCTCTGGCGTTTTAAAACGTTGTCTAAATCTATCTTCTTCTTTAGCCGTGGAAAACCTGTCTTAGTTGCTGAATGTGCGGTTGTTTCTCTGCTTTGGTCCTCGCCAAGGACAATACGGTTCTGTTGCATTTTGATTTAACACTGACGCCCTTTTCTCAACGATCGGTACGTATCTATGCATCTATTAGATCTTGAGTGAATTTAACAGAGTAACAGTCTCATTTTGTGTATGTAGGTTTTGAAGGCCCGTAACTACATTCCAGGGTGCTCCGCGTTCGTTCACGCCCGCAGTGTTGCTCTGTTTCCAACATTTATTAATTCAACTTTGTTGTTGTATTTTGTTTGTTAATATTGTTTCCTAGTTCTGCTTTATTTAATTGTTTTCTTATTTTGATTTCTATTGCTTTTGCAGCCTGATTGGCTTGGTTGTTTCTTCTATTAATTATTTCTTTGCTAGATTTCCTCTGATTGTCTTTATTTTGTTTTGGATTAATTTGTTGCAGCTTCAGCTTATTTTTCCCTCCAATTTATTGTCTTTTCGTATTTTCTTGGTATTCTAGTATTGTGATTTTTGTTTTGAATAACTGTTTACTTACTGACACGTTAGTTGCAAAGTATAAATTGCAACGTGTTTCTTTAAATCTTTATTTTTGGGTTTTGTACAATTATTTGATTGTTTCAACAAACATTTTAAGTGATTATCTTTATTTGTATATTTTCTTTGTTTTTGACAGGGCCTGAGCACTAGGGGCAGAGGGACTGGATCTATTTAGGTGGTGGTAGCTTCCTCACCGTGTGTTGCAACCGCCTCACCGTGTGTGATTTTTGGTCACTTGTGTGTGTGTGTGTGTGTGTGTGTGTGAGCACAACAAATTGTAGTGATTCTTCCTCTTTAGGTGACGTAGTCTGACTTTCTGCCTCTATTGGTAAGCTCTAGCCCTGGCCTTGATTTCTATATTCCTTTTTTTTTAAAACAAATGTCGCAGTATCCATTTTAATGTCCTTTTAAGATTGTCAATAAAGATTTTGTATGATGAATAATGTCTCTGACTCTTATCGGTGATACGAACTTGTGTATGCCTTTTGTAGGGACACATTCTAAATTCTTTGGGTGAAATTCCCATAGTGGCGTAGTCGGAGTCGAATTAGTATAATCTTATTTATTTGTTATAATTCATTAAGAATTTCCTGTCCACCACCTTATTGTCGCCACATTTTTGGCGTAAGTCGGCAGGGTTCGCCGTAAATTTGCGTCAGAGACATATTTGTTTTTTTTTATACTGTTGTCTGGTATACTCCTGGGATTGTTTGTGTTTTTTTGGAAACAGGGCAGCAGTGCATTGTGCTGGATTTGCCCCCCTGGTGGCTTCTTCCTGCAGTGGTAAGTAAAAAAAAAAGAAAAAAAGAGAAAAGGGGGAAAAGTTGAGGATGGAGACTGAATTGCAAGAGTTAAGAGATTTGGTAGCCCAATTGAAGGCTGACAATGCAAGGTTGCAACAGGCACCAGTTGAGTTGCCTGGTCCTGATGCGGCTTTGCCTGGTACTTCTACTATTCCACCTGTGACACCTCAGCCACTTGGTGCTGTGGCGCCTGAACGATTTGTTTTTGTGCCGCGAGATCGGCGATGCCCGAAGTTCAATGGTAGATCGGGTTTAAATATTGATGAATGGGTTGAGGAGGCACAGGCGTGTATGAGGGTACGTTATATGTCAGTTACAGACCAGGCTTTCTTTCTTTTTGACCACTTGGAGGGAGAGGCCAGAGAAGAAATCCGGTATCGTCCTGATTTGGAGCGCGGAGACCCTGATAAAATTATTAAGGCGTTGCGTGATCTTTATGGGTGTTCCCAATCATATGTGGCATTACAAGAGGCCTTCTTTTCTAGAAAGCAGCAGGAGGGTGAGACTCTGTTAGAATTTTCTCTCGCACTTATGGGCCTATTGGAAAAGGTTAAGAACCAGGCCCCGCATGTTATGCCTAATGCAGAGACGTTGTTGCGCGACCAGTTTGTCGAGCATGTCGCTGATTGCTCCCTGCGGCGTGAGCTGAAGCAGTTAGTTCGTCGTGAGCCCACTGCTACACTATTAAAGATTCGTGGCGACGCAATTAGGTGGGAGCAAGAAGGGATGCCTGGGGGAACAAGAGGTCGTAGTCAGTCGGTTCCATTGGCATATGGTATCCAATATGGTGTGCGTGGTGGGCCGCCGGTTGAAACTGCTAGGTCAACACAGCAGTCAGAGTTGGGTGAATTGAGAGAAATGCTGCGACAGCAGCAGCAACAGTTGAGTCAGCTTACACAAACTTTTGCCCGTTTCCAAACATCACATGTACGTGGCCATTCTCCTCGATCTGGTCCAGTTATATGTAGGCGGTGTCAGCGACCGGGCCATTTTGCTCGCGAGTGTGATGGGGAACGCGTTTTCTCACATCCTCCCCGGCCTGCGGCAGGCCCCCCCACAGCTGAGAATAGGCGGCTACGTTCACCTCGACAGTCGGAAAACTAGTTCCCACCAGGTTGCGGAGTCACAGCCTGGGCGGGGAAGAAATTGACTCACGTATGGTAGGTGGATGTGGCTTAGCTTCTCATCTGATTTCCTCTTGTCCACATGTGGTTGCTCTTTTGGGGGGTGTTTCAGTGCCCAGCTTGGTGGATACAGGTTCCATGGTGTCGACGATAACTGAACGTTGTTTTCGACAACATTTTGAACCATGGGGTCATGATCGTCTCCAAGATTGTCAGTGGCTACAGCTTCGAGCAGCCAACGGGCTCACAATTCCATATATCGGGTACTTGGAGCTAGATGTGGAGCTTTGTGGAAGGTTGGTCGTTGGGTGTGGTGTCTTGGTGGTTCGGGATCCTCCTGGTGGCATGAGTTTGGATGTCCCTGGGGTGCTGGGGATGAATATCCTTGGTCGATGTTATCAGGAGCTTTTCGGACAGCATGGCACTGCCCTCTTTGACCTGCCTGTAGTTTCCCAAGTGCCGGGTGTGTCAAGTGCATTGCAGTATTGTCAGCAAGTAAGTGATCGGAAGCTCTCCGACCAGGTTGGGTGTGTACGTGTGCGCGGACGTCGGGTGTGCCGCATCCCAGGTGGCACCGTAAAGTTAGTGGCTGCAACCTGTTCGGCCCAGTATTTTGGCACTACTGTTTTGTTTGAGCCCCCTGAGTCAGGCCTCCCAGCCGGGCTTTTAGCATCACCTGCTCTTGTAAAAGTAAATCGAGGAACGGTTTATGTACCTGTGGTGAATGTTGGCACAGTAGATGTGATGCTTCGCCCCACGACTGTGGTGGGTAACTTAAGGGAGGTTTATGTAGTCAGTTTGCCAACAGGAGTCATTGAAGTAAAGCCAGTAACTGCCACAGTCCAATCCCATAGTGTGGCGGGGGGGTTGTCCTTGTCCGAACAGATTGAGAGCCTTGACTTATCTGTTTTGTCCTGTTCAGAGCAGGCCCAGGTAAGAGCTTTACTGCAGAAGTACCAGACAGTGTTTTCGGATCATGAGTACGAGTTAGGTTGCACTCGCCTCCTTTCCCATGACATTCCTTTGCTAGATGAGGTCCCAGTGCGTCAGCGATATCGACGGATCCCTCCTTCTGAATACGAGGTGGTCAAAACTCATATTCATCAGTTGCTGGAGGCTGGAATAGTTCGTGAAAGTTGTAGCCCTTACGCGTCGCCGATAGTGTTGGTTAAGAAGAAGGACGGTGGTCTGCGCATGTGCGTGGACTACCGTCACCTGAATGCCAAGACTAGAAGGGATGCATTTCCCCTGCCTCGTATTGAGGAATCTTTGGATTCACTGTCTGGGGCTCGCTGGTTCTCTACGTTGGATCTGGCCAGTGGGTATCTGCAGGTCCCTGTCTCTGAGCAGGATAAGTCAAAAACAGCGTTTTGTACACCGTTTGGATTATTTGAATGGAACCGTATGCCTTTTGGACTTTGTAACGCTCCAAGTACGTTCCAAAGGTTAATGGAGCGACTGTTCGGTGATCAGCGGTGTCAATCCCTGCTTCTTTATCTTGATGATGTTGTGGTGTTTTCCTCCTCTGTAGCTCAGCACGTGGAAAGATTAGAGATGGTCTTGGGTCGTCTAGAGAAGGAAGGGCTCAAGGCAAAACTTGAGAAATGTGCTTTCTTTAGGCCCAAGGTGAAGTACTTGGGGCACGTTATATCCGCGCAAGGGGTGGCAACTGACCCGGGTAAAATCGAGGCTGTTGCACAATGGCGTTGCCCGGAGACTGTCTCTGAGCTAAGAACATTCCTTGGTTTTGCTAGTTACTATAGGCGTTTTGTGGAGGGGTTTGCTAAACTGGCAGCCCCTCTGCATAAGCTAGTTGCTGAGGTGATGAGAGGTAAGTCAGGCAAACGACGGGGGCACAGTCTGTCTCATGTGTGGACTGAGCAGTGTCAGGCTGCATTTGAGACCCTGAAAAGGAGGTTAACATCCACCCCTGTACTGGCTTATGCAGATTTTTCCAAAACCTTTATTTTAGAAGTGGACGCTAGTTATGGTGGTCTGGGGGCAGTCCTCTCCCAAGAGGTTGAAGGGAAGGTTCGACCCATAGCGTATGCCAGTCGCAGCCTAAGGCCCACAGAGCGTAACATGACCAATTACAGCTCCATGAAACTGGAGTTTGTGGCACTTAAGTGGGCCATGGCTGAAAAATTTAGGGAATATCTTCTAGGGCACAAGTGTATTGTGTTTACTGATAATAATCCCCTGAGTCATTTAGCCACAGCAAAGCTTGGAGCCACAGAACAACGTTGGGCCGCAGAGCTGGCTGCTTTTGATTTTGAGGTAAGATATAGGTCAGGAAGGAGCAATGTTAACGCAGATGCGCTCTCTCGCCAGAACCCAATTGTTCAAGATGAGATTGAGGGCCTGGCTGCTGGTGCTGTAGTCCCTGAGTTGTTGAAGCATGCCGTTGGCATAGGGAGCACAGCACAGGCAGAGGTGAGGACTGTAAGTGCGCTGCCAGGGTATTCTGCCCCCGATCTGCGTTCCATACAGGAGACCGATCCGGTTATCGGATCGGTGATGAGGTTCTGGGAACAGGGCCGACGCCCAGGGCGTGAAGAGCGGCGTCAGTTATCTAAACCAGGTTTGATTCTCCTCCAGCAATGGAACCGGTTAGAAGCAAGGGAGGGAGTATTGTATCGGAAAATATTTCGTCCAGATGGGGGTGAAGAGTGTTATCAATTGGTGCTTCCTGATGCTTTGAAGGAAGAAGTGTTGATGCAGCTGCACCAACAACATGGGCACCAAGGGGTCGAGCGCACCACTGAGTTGATTCGACAGCGGTGCTATTGGCCAAATATGTTTGCTGATATTACCCGTTGGTGTCAAGAATGTGAGCGTTGTCAGCTTGCCAAAGATAACCGACCTGTAGCAAGGGGTTTTATGGGTCATTTACTAGCTTCAAGGCCTAATGAGGTCCTTGCCATTGACTTTACAGTACTAGAACCCTCTTGTTCTGGACAGGAAAACATACTAGTTATGACTGACGTGTTTAGCAAGTTTGTTATGGCAGTACCTACATGGGACCAAAGAGCAGAAACCGTGGCGCAAGTTTTGGTCGAGGAGTGGTTTTATAAGTTTGGGGTCCCTGGCAGAATTCATTCAGACCAGGGCCGGAACTTTGAATCGGCCCTTATCCGGCAGCTTTGTGAGCTTTATCAGGTAAGGAAATCCCGCACTACACCCTATCATCCGGCCGGTAATGGGCAATGTGAGCGCTTTAACCGCACGTTGCACAACTTGTTGCGGACATTGCCGGCCTCTAGGAAAAGGGACTGGGTGTCTTGTTTGTCACAGGTAATATTTTGTTATAACACCACTCCTCACCAAGTGACTGGAGAGTCCCCGTATTACCTGATGTTCGGTCAGGAACCACAGTTGCCCATAGACTTTTTGCTTGGTAGGGTGCCTGAACCATCCACCGGAAGTGTGCACAGCTGGGTTGTGGAACATCGTAGAAGGTTGCAGGTTGCCTTTGAGGGAGCACGTGATCGGCTGAAAGCCGCAGCGGAACGTCGAAAGCGACAGCACGACCAGACTGTTCGGGACCTACCTTTGTCAGAAGGTCAGTTAGTTTACTTACGAGATCATGTGGTACGGGGTCGTCACAAGATCCAGGATCTGTGGAGTTCAGTAACATATCGGGTGATTCAGTCCCCTGAAGTGGGAGGTGTCGTGTATGCTATCGCACCAGTTACAGATTTAGGCAAGGTACGACGAGTACATCGTTCCCTGCTAAAGGCTTGTGTCCAGAAGGGGGTTTTGCCTGTCGATCAGCCAGCTGGTAGTGTAGAAGGCCAAGATGACCTCCAGGATGATGAGGTGGCGGATAATGTCGATTTGATGGTGTTAGTGCCAGAAACTCTCCCGATTGTTCAAGGTTTGGGAACTTCTGGTGTTGGGCACCCAGTACTATCTGAGGTGCAAGAAGAACTGTTGCCGGTGGATCTACCCCCCGGGGGTGCATCTGTGGTCGAATTTGAAGAACAGGGTGTAGAACCTATTGTGAGGGAACATGAAGTTTCTCCCAGTCCCCATATTGAGCGAGTGGTTACCCCTCGGCGGTCAAGTCGAGTTGGAGCAGGTTCTGTTGCATTTTGATTTAACACTGACGCCTTTTTCTCAACGATCGGTACGTATCTATGCATCTATTAGATCTTGAGTGAATTTAACAGAGTAACAGTCTCATTTTGTGTATGTAGGTTTTGAAGGCCCGTAACTACATTCCAGGGTGCTCCGCGTTCGTTCACGCCCGCAGTGTTGCTCTGTTTCCAACATTTATTAATTCAACTTTGTTGTTGTATTTTGTTTGTTAATATTGTTTCCTAGTTCTGCTTTATTTAATTGTTTTCTTATTTTGATTTCTATTGCTTTTGCAGCCTGATTGGCTTGGTTGTTTCTTCGATTAATTATTTCTTTGCTAGATTTCCTCTGATTGTCCTTATTTTGTTTTGGATTAATTTGTTGCAGCTTCAGTTTATTTTTCCCTCCAATTTATTGTCTTTTCGTATTTCTTGGTATTCTAGTATTGTGATTTTTGTTTTGAATAACTGTTTACTTACTGACACGTTAGTTGCAAAGTATAAATTGCAACGTGTTTCTTTAAATCTTTATTTTTGGGTTTTGTACACTTATTTGATTGTTTCAACAAACATTTTAAGTGATTATCTTTATTTGTATATTTTCTTTGTTTTTGACAGGGCCTGAGCACTAGGGGCAGAGGGACTGGATCTATTTAGGTGGTGGTAGCTTCCTCACCGTGTGTTGCAACCGCCTCACCGTGTGTGATTTTTGGTCACTTGTGTGTGTGTGTGTGTGTGTGTGTGTGTGAGCACAACAAATTGTAGTGATTCTTCCTCTTTAGGTGACGTAGTCTGACTTTCTGCCTCTATTGGTAAGCTCTAGCCCTGGCCTTGATTTCTATATTCCTTTTTTTTGAAAACAAATGTCGCAGTATCCATTTTAATGTCCTTTTAAGATTGTCAATAAAGATTTTGTATGATGAATAATGTCTCTGACTCTTATCGGTGATACGAACTTGTGTATGCCTTTTTGTAGGGACACATTCTAAATTCTTTGGGTGAAATTCCCATAGTGGCGTAGTCGGAGTCGAATTAGTATAATCTTATTTATTTGTTATAATTCATTAAGAATTTCCTGTCCACCACCTTATTGTCGCCACATTTTTGGCGTAAGTCGGCAGGGTTCGCCGTAAATTTGCGTCAGAGACATATTTGTTTTTTTTATACTGTTGTCTGGTATACTCCTGGGATTGTTTGTGTTTTTTTGGAAACAGGGCAGCAGTGCATTGTGCTGGATTTGCCCCCCTGGTGGCTTCTTCCTGCAGTGGTAAGTAAAAAAAAAAGAAAAAAAGAGAAAAGGGGGAAAAGTTGAGGATGGAGACTGAATTGCAAGAGTTAAGAGATTTGGTAGCCCAATTGAAGGCTGACAATGCAAGGTTGCAACAGGCACCAGTTGAGTTGCCTGGTCCTGATGCGGCTTTGCCTGGTACTTCTACTATTCCACCTGTGACACCTCAGCCACTTGGTGCTGTGGCGCCTGAACGATTTGTTTTTGTGCCGCGAGATCGGCGATGCCCGAAGTTCAATGGTAGATCGGGTTTAAATATTGATGAATGGGTTGAGGAGGCACAGGCGTGTATGAGGGTACGTTATATGTCAGTTACAGACCAGGCTTTCTTTCTTTTTGACCACTTGGAGGGAGAGGCCAGAGAAGAAATCCGGTATCGTCCTGATTTGGAGCGCGGAGACCCTGATAAAATTATTAAGGCGTTGCGTGATCTTTATGGGTGTTCCCAATCATATGTGGCATTACAAGAGGCCTTCTTTTCTAGAAAGCAGCAGGAGGGTGAGACTCTGTTAGAATTTTCTCTCGCACTTATGGGCCTATTGGAAAAGGTTAAGAACCAGGCCCCGCATGTTATGCCTAATGCAGAGACGTTGTTGCGCGACCAGTTTGTCGAGCATGTCGCTGATTGCTCCCTGCGGCGTGAGCTGAAGCAGTTAGTTCGTCGTGAGCCCACTGCTACACTATTAAAGATTCGTGGCGACGCAATTAGGTGGGAGCAAGAAGGGATGCCTGGGGGAGCAAGAGGTCGTAGTCAGTCGGTTCCATTGGCATATGGTATCCAATATGGTGTGCGTGGTGGGCCGCCGGTTGAAACTGCTAGGTCAACACAGCAGTCAGAGTTGGGTGAATTGAGAGAAATGCTGCGACAGCAGCAGCAACAGTTGAGTCAGCTTACACAAACTTTTGCCCGTTTCCAAACATCACATGTACGTGGCCATTCTCCTCGATCTGGTCCAGTTATATGTAGGCGGTGTCAGCGACCGGGCCATTTTGCTCGCGAGTGTGATGGGGAACGCGTTTTCTCACATCCTCCCCGGCCTGCGGCAGGCCCCCCCACAGCTGAGAATAGGCGGCTACGTTCACCTCGACAGTCGGAAAACTAGTTCCCACCAGGTTGCGGAGTCTTTTTTTTTTACTTACCACTGCAGGAAGAAGCCACCAGGGGGGCAAATCCAGCACAATGCACTGCTGCCCTGTTTCCAAAAAAACACAAACAATCCCAGGAGTATACCAGACAACAGTATAAAAAAAAACAAATATGTCTCTGACGCAAATTTACGGCGAATCCTGCCGACTACGCCAAAAATGTGGCGACAATAAGGTGGTGGACAGGAAATTCTTAATGAATTATAACAAATAAATAAGATTATACTAATTCGACTCCGACTACGCCACTATGGGAATTTCACCCAAAGAATTTAGAATGTGTCCCTACAAAAGGCATACACAAGTTCGTATCACCGATAAGAGTCAGAGACATTATTCATCATACAAAATCTTTATTGACAATCTTAAAAGGACATTAAAATGGATACTGCGACATTTGTTTTAAAAAAAAAGGAATATAGAAATCAAGGCCAGGGCTAGAGCTTACCAATAGAGGCAGAAAGTCAGACTACGTCACCTAAAGAGGAAGAATCACTACAATTTGTTGTGCTCACACACACACACACACACACACACACAAGTGACCAAAAATCACACACGGTGAGGCGGTTGCAACACACGGTGAGGAAGCTACCACCACCTAAATAGATCCAGTCCCTCTGCCCCTAGTGCTCAGGCCCTGTCAAAAACAAAGAAAATATACAAATAAAGATAATCACTTAAAATGTTTGTTGAAACAATCAAATAATTGTACAAAACCCAAAAATAAAGATTTAAAGAAACACGTTGCAATTTATACTTTGCAACTAACGTGTCAGTAAGTAAACAGTTATTCAAAACAAAAATCACAATACTAGAATACCAAGAAAATACGAAAAGACAATAAATTGGAGGGAAAAATAAGCTGAAGCTGCAACAAATTAATCCAAAACAAAATAAAGACAATCAGAGGAAATCTAGCAAAGAAATAATTAATAGAAGAAACAACCAAGCCAATCAGGCTGCAAAAGCAATAGAAATCAAAATAAGAAAACAATTAAATAAAGCAGAACTAGGAAACAATATTAACAAACAAAATACAACAACAAAGTTGAATTAATAAATGTTGGAAACAGAGCAACACTGCGGGCGTGAACGAACGCGGAGCACCCTGGAATGTAGTTACGGGCCTTCAAAACCTACATACACAAAATGAGACTGTTACTCTGTTAAATTCACTCAAGATCTAATAGATGCATAGATACGTACCGATCGTTGAGAAAAGGGCGTCAGTGTTAAATCAAAATGCAACAGAACCGTATTGTCCTTGGCGAGGACCAAAGCAGAGAAACAACCGCACATTCAGCAACTAAGACAGGTTTTCCACGGCTAAAGAAGAAGATAGATTTAGACAACGTTTTAAAACGCCAGAGCGGACACTTACCAAATGCGTACCTCTTATAAATAGGAGGTTAACGATGCACTCTATTTTCCTCTGTCCACATCCAGTTAATACCAACAGCACCAAGCTTATGTAATTAACAGCAGAAACAAGCTCTCCAGACACTCGCAGTCTCTAAAATATACAATAATAAAAAAAACGCACTTCTCATAACTGAAACACACGTGATAACTAATAAAACTAGCAGCGCAATCTCCTTACCGTGACGAGCACTCATCCGAATTCCGGGAAGGAATGACGCAAGCGCGTTAACGACGCAGCAGTTCCCCAAATGATGACGCATCCCAGGCAGCACTTTCGTTAAAGCTATATAGCCCAGTGTTAAAGACAATAGGCTTGAGGCAAATAACTGATGAGAACAGGACCACTCCTCCTGCCACACATAATATTTTTTTCTTTATAACTGCTCCTAATCACTAGAGAAGTATGTATTATTTTACTTCTAAACAGTTTCTCTCAATTCAGCTGTAAGATTGATCATATGTAAAATGTGTGCACATTACCGCAAAGAGCAACAGTTACAGTACAGTGTTTTGCACAAATCAAAAAGGATTTACAAACTAACTTTTGGATTGTATCCTTTTTGTTAACTCAGACACCTTGTTTATTTTTACTGTAAAAAACAGTAATGATGCATGACTTGAAGAGCAGGTCATACTTGACAAACCAGTCTGTCAGAGTTAAAGCAGTTATGTCAGAAATAAGGCAAGATTCCTTCACAGAGATGAGGAAGTATTATATAATATAAAATTACAGTTTCAAACAGATATTAGATTAACTTTTCATCTTGAGTGATATGGGTCTGATATATTATCCCTAAAAAAGTTTTTTTTTTTTCCCCTATGTAAATGTAAAACGCCAAGACTGAACTTATCTCTGTGATTCTCCATCTGCAATCCTTGGAGAGTCTTCAACCATTCAAACTCTTGTAAGAACTGGTTTTACTAAGACAAAAGCTGTTCCAATGCCCTGCAATAAAGCATTAAAACTCACTAATCTGGAGAGACGATCTCACAGGAAGAGTGTGACTGCCCTGCCCTGCCCTTCTCTCATCTCTGCTTCCCCTCTCCCTGATTCAAGTCGCAGAATGCAAATATACTACAGATTATGTATTTTGTGAATCTATTGTTTTAACCCTTTCATGTTTGGTGTCTTTTTGTGTCTTTGTGCGATTGGTAAATTGGTCTCAATTTCACTATATTCACTAGTAGGATGAGAAAGATTGAAACGTTTGAGAATTCTGGGCTTCTCCTTCTCAGGTCTCTTCAAAGATATCTAAGACCTCTCCCCCGAAACCAGGTGTTGTGTTTGGAAATATTTACAATCCTTTGTTCTGGTCTGAGTATTTAAGGAAGGGTAGCAGAGCTACTATTTGGGAACATTCTGTAGCCAGAACCCCAATGCTATGTTGTAATCGTGTCCTAGTGGCACTCACCAACCCGATCACACATAAATGCGTATAAATAATACGAGTGTGCAATGTCGTGGAATGTATACGCCAAAACTCATTTTGGCGTGCATAGGATACGCTGTTTTTCGCGTGCATATGATACGCACTTTATGGCGTATGACACGCTCTTGGGTAGGTTTAGGGTGGTGGGGCGGGGGGTTCGTATGTATAATACGCCATAAAATGCGTGTCATATGCACGCGAAAAACAGCGTGCCATAGACACGCCAAAATGAGTTTTGGCGTATACATTCCACGACATTGCACACTCGTACTATTTATACGCATTTTTGTGAGAATACCCTGCACTCACATACCCCTTTTCCACCCGAATGAACCGGGTGCTAGTTCGGAGCCAGTGCTAATGTCAGTTCTAAGTTGGTTTGACTTGAGAGCCTTCTAAGAATCGTTTGCTTTTCCACATGCTAAGAGCCACAACAGAGCCAGGTCTTACGTCATACCAGAGTCCATCCCAGACCCGTTAATATTTGCCCGTTATCCGATCCGTGCCGGCAATAAATCACACACGCTAAAATCATTCCAATTAAAATGATTTATTTTTTTATCTTGCACCTATCTCAACATCACAACAGCATCATGAGTGGGCCAATGAAACAGGCTGTGCTTTTAAAGACTTTTATATACTCCACACACCTACTTTACTTTTACTTCATCCATTGCTACTCCTGCAATGCTTGCATCAACAAAACATCATCAACAAATCCTCAACCAAAGTCGCAGTGGTGGTGACGTGATGGGTCAAAAGGCATATCGTTGTTGCGTGTATGTGTAGGCTAATGGTAATTTGGACATTAGAAATTGTAATACAGTATGTTCGGGGGGGAAGAAGGAGGACCGGATCGTTTTGATCATTTTTTGAGAACCGGTGAACATTTAAAAGACTTAACCAAACAAAACGAAAGTAACGCGGCCCCTCACGGACATCTGCCATGCACACACAGAATAAAACATAAACACAACTCAACGTCAAATCCAGGTCTGGTCCTCTCTCGTCCTTTATTGGTGTCACTCGTCCTTATATGCCTCCGAGCTCCCTCATGAGAGGACTGGAGACCGGTGTGGCTCCCAGGTGACGCTCATTCATCATCACGCCCCGGTCTCGCTCGCTCCTCCACCTCGCCACAAAAATATTGCACATATTTTTCATCTGCGCTTCTACCCGCCCACACAGAATTAATTATCCGCCCGCATATTTAATAAATGTCACAATCCACCCATTTTAGCCACGTTTATGCTCGCGGGTACCCGAGCCGTTGCAGGACTCTACTGCAAGCATGGCAGTGGGAAACACACACACACACACACACACACACACCAGGCATGTTCTATTTAATGCATTGACGCTGCGCAGACCAACCCGCATATGATATCTAAATACTGCGCGAGTGATTCAAAAGCATAAGGAGTCGTTTGCTCTCGCTGTACTCTGAAGTCATATGGCGATGTCACAGCGCTGATTCTGACACAGCGAATCCAACGCATTCATGCAGTTGTGCAGTAATTTGTATACTGTAGACGGTGATTACAAATGAGCAGCAGCTATTAGCTATTTGTGTTCATCTTGCTGCCCCGCCCCCAGCGCCTGACGTAATGGGTTCTTACTTCTAGCCCAGCAATGTTTTGGTTCTACTTAAAGGGGGGGGGGGGGGGGGGGGGGGGGGGTGAAATGCTGTTTCATACATACTGAGCTCTTTACACTGTTAAAGACTTGGATTCCCGTCCTAAACATAGACAAAGTTTCAAAAACTAATGTTGGACGTTTGATGGAATACTCCTTCCGGTTTCTCACAAGATTCAGAGAGGTTTTTTTCGAGTATGGGTCAGCTTGACGTCGATAGAGCCGAATGTCCTTGTATGGGCCGTACGGGCTCTTCTCCCGGAAGGGTGCGCGCGCGCGCGCGCGCGGAAATGCACGCCCCATCAACACTGCTCTCAGCTGCAGATCCACTCATCAGCTTTTTGTTGAGTGAGCAGGTGCAACCACTTAAAGGTAAAATATTCACTCTGCAATCCTCTGACTAATATCAGAACTGGCCAGTTTGTGTCCGTGAGCTAATGTTATTCATTTTGCGAAGTCTCTGAGCGATATTGGGTCCCTTGATGAACGAAGATTTGAGAATCGGAGATACTCAGGAAATCAACAATCTAAATTAAATCACAACTAAAATAATGATCAGACGAAACCATTGGAGTCAGATCAAAATGATTAATGGAGTCAGATTTAAAATTCGAGATGAATAAATTAAGTGCCTTTAACAGAAATGCTGAAAAGTCTTACACGCAGAAGTCCTTCGACCAGGCCGTTAGATTCCGTCCTTGGGCTAACGGATGGCCCTTACACTCTCCTCCTCAATGGGTATTAAGATGGAATAAAGACACACGTCCTCTTCAAGGAGATTCATAACATCTTTGGTTGATTAGAACTTCTCCATTATTGCCCCGGTGGTGGAAATTTAGATTTTTTCAATTTTTTTAGCTGTTTTCTTACACCCACTTTCTATTTTGTGAAGCTTAACAATCTTTTGCTACACATCAGAACTATAATCTTTGGTTTTACTTATTGAGATTAATGATTACATTATAAAAATGTGAATAAAAACGTAATTATGAATGGGAATATATATATTTTACTCAAAAATAATTTCTATGGGTACCAATAATTGTGGCCTGTATGCATTGGAGAAAAATATATATTTCATAATTAGATTTTCCCCCACTTTCAATTATTTTACTTCAATCAAAGGTTAGAATTTTTTTATTTTTTTTATTTTTTATGAAAGATTAAAAGGATAAACATTGCGGATTTATTTTCACAGCTACCTTTGCTCATATTTACCATGGGTACCAATATTAATGATGTGCAATGTATTATTTTAACAACAATGACATTTGTAAAAAGTTAAAAGACTGAAATTGATCTGTCATCAGGCTCTGTACAATACACTAAAGCATTTTAGAAACCTCACCAAACCTGTTACAGGGCTTTGCGTCAAACCCAGAAGCAAAACTTAAAGTTTACATGGTGGTAGGTGAATGCGTTCAAATGCTTTGTTTCACAATAAACAGTAATCACAAGAACAATCAGTTCATGGGTAGCATTTATGTGGTTAAAGCCCTGCAGCCCTATGAGAAAGGAAATACTCCTGGTGTCATAATAAACTTGCAGTAGTTGCAGTTGTCATGTATTTTCTGTGTTTAGGTTCTTTGAATTTAGTTGTGTTTAGTCCCTGTGTCCTTGGTTGCTATGTTTTCTTATTAGTTAATTGATCAGATTTATCTTACATTTGTGTACTTCTGTATTGCTTAATAATATAAAATATGATAGACTTAATATGACATTTTATGAATAAGCGTAGTGAATAAGCGTAACATGGAACACATACATTTAAACGTCTAAAGCGTGAAAATAACCATATGATTTAATTTATGAAGTACTTTATTATAATAGAAACATGAGCTACTCTACTAAATTAAAATATAAGTTTCTTCTTTTGGTAAAGAAACACAATGCTACTCTAAAAGCTGTAATTTATCCTTCGTTTTATACTTCAGTAACAGTAGAAGATGGAATGATGCACTGATATGGTTACAGATCTTGACGGCTCTTAAAAGGTTAGTTCACCCAAAAATGAAATTGATGTCATTAATGACTCACCCTAATGTCGTTCTACACCCGTAAGACCTCCGTTCATCTTCAGACAGTTTAAGATATTTTATATTTTAGTCCCAGAGCATAAAACCAATGCCAAAATCGACATCGCCAATGTCATGTGATTTCAGCAGTTTGGATTACGCGTCAAACAGCTGAACTGCTGAAATCACGTGACATTGGCGATCCGAATCATTGATCGATTCACTGATTCATGGCCGTTTGAATCTTTATGTGAGGAACACGGAAGAGAAGACAATGCTCAATAAAGTCGTAGTTTTTGATATTTTTGGACCAAAATGTATTTTCGATGCTTCAAGAGATTCTAATCAACCCACTGATGTCTCATATGGACTACTGTGATAATGTTTTTTTTCCCCTTTCTGGACATGGACAGTAAAGTGGGCATAGACTGCATATGCTCTGGGACTAAAATATAAAATATAATAAACTGTGTCTGAAGATGAAGATTAGGGTGAGTCATTAGTGACATCAATTTCATTTTTGGGTGAACTAACCCTTTAACCAAAGTGTTATCTTTAATTTGATCGTATCTGTGTTCATGCTTGAAAGTCGCCGTTTGTGTTCCACCCTTGTTTGGGTTAGTAGAAACTCCAGATAAGGCTTAAGGTTTAATTTCTCCTAATCTGATTGTCACATGTAGCAATTACACGAATTTGATGAAAGTATCAGCTAAATGACAACTTATTGAAGAGTAATAGTAAACTGTTACAAAAGTATTGTAACATCCTTATTACATTCCCCAACCCCTGTGACACACCTGGCAAACCCAAGGTAATATTATAGAGCAAACATGGGACACATCTGTGATGCAAGAGGAGCCAAAATGATCTTTAAACCATGCCAAAGTTTTAAAATACAACTCTTCCCAGCCTGGTCTCATCCTTAATACGTAGGTATTAATACGTTACTTTCAAAGAGACTAAACGTATGTCTTAGTACGTTTGGAGAAGTGCTAAAATGTAAAATATAGACGTATTTGCAACATTTAAACGTAGTATTATTAAATTTTTACAGCTAAAAAACGTGAAATATTTACGAATCCATCATGAAATCTTTTTTTTAAGAATACAAAACTTTATTCTGGTAAAAACATTTTGTTTTGTTATATCATAAAGATATCTATATAATTTCCCTTTGACCATTTTATTGATTAATCTACGATCCCTTAACACTACCCAAAACCTAAACCTACCAATTTAATACAGAATATAAAGAAAATAAAAGGTAAAACGTTGGAAAATGACGATTTTGGTAACAATATAGCATTAAAAAAAATATTTTGAACGGCTTATCCTACACTTACCCCTAAACCTACCCATAAGCATTTATTAAAACAACGTACTGTTATAAATCAAAGCATAACAGACAGACCAGTGTACTCACAATAATTTATTTATTGCAAAAATGTCAAAAGCGGTACCAAAAGTAGTTCAAATGAAGATGTGTTGCAGTCGCAGTCCTCTCTGGTGGTATATAACGTTAATAGTTTTGTATGAGGTACAGAGCAGAATGTTAGCTATTAATCAATGAAAATATTAATCCGGCTTCTCTCCGTGAAGTTGCGCGTTTCCCATTTCAAATACTGTGACGAAGCAGGCGAGAGCCAATGAGCGTTCGATGCCACTGCCGTAAATCATGTCGTAACGCTTCATGAGGGCGCGTTTTTTAAATTTGAATTTACGAGCGCGAGATTTGATGTTTGCCGTCGCGCTACTGAGAGGAGATGAAGACTAATGGAGATGAAGATCACCGGGCTCAATTTTAGATTTGTTTCTCGCAAACATATGGATTCTAACGATTTGGATTACAGCAAACGAATAAAGTGTTGCGTTTTGTGAATTGATGTTGTGTTTTGGTGTATATTGTGATTGCCAGTTGCTGAATAGGAGAAAATGCCTTTTTATGTCTGACAGCAAACAACAAGCTAAATACTACAAAATGGTTGGCAAGAATGTTATTCATCTGACGGTTTTAAAATTCAGTCTTCTTTTAACATTATCTAGTCACCCGAAATGAGTTTGTAGTGATGTCACGAGAGCAAAATGTTATTTTATATTAGGTTGATTAACTTAGTAAAATGCATTTAATAAATGTGACTGAAAACATGTATTGATGTGACTATTGGATATAAAATAAACAATACTAATGCCACGATTTATGGGAGCCGGTGGCTGGCTGCTTACACGTTAACAGATACGTCGATAATTTACATTTTAGTGCTGTCAATACGTCAATATTGTACATTTTAGTGCTGTTAATAAGTCAGTATTGTACGTTTTATTGTGTGTGAAAACGTTAGTAAATGTACGTGTAGTAGAATCACACTTAACGTAAAAATACTCACGTATTTTCATGAGATCACGTTGCTCTTCCACAGTGTCTTCACTAGATTTAAGACTTCATTTGATGTTATAATAATCCATAAACCTATACACTATACAAGTTTCCCTTTGTGAGCTTTGGTTAGGGGGTGGCTGAAATGCAAATGTATGTGCAATGGTCAGCCCACATGGAAAGGTTTTATTACAATTAATTTATTAGACAGAAACTTCCCTTAATAAGCCTTCATTTCACCTGGTTCTTCTGTCCTCTAAAACACTAAACATATTTTGATAGTTCTACAATCTCTATTCAGGTTTTGCCATATTAGTTGTTTTTATTCCCCTCTGTATTGCATGAGAACTGTTACTTATATAATGTGGAACAAACTTTTTAAGCAGGTTTCTTGTTTTCCTAAGACAAACCTGTTTGAGATTGATGCCATTTATCTTAAACGATTCCAGAAATAATACAAACACTTTCTTTGAAAAACTAAAATCTGAATGTTTATTGTATTAATATCCTACTTATATGTCACTTGCACAATAATTTGGAACTCGGTGTACATATTTATATATTAAAACAATATTTATACAATATTTTTAACAACATGGGTGCATTTATATACCTTTGATTACCAGATAAACATACTGATCTTTTACTTAATTCTTAATTACTTAAAACCTGATCTTGACCAGAAAAATCTAGTTTTACAGAGATGCAATAGATTTACAAAACAACTGCATGCCAATCATTCTTGAAGAAGGAGTAGAAGTATTTCTTTCCTGTACCGTAAATGTAAATTTTTATTGTAATTGTGTCATATTATTTTAGATGACTTCCTCCATCAGGTCCTATAAAAGAGCAGCGCAGGGATCAGCGATCAAACCTCAGCATCATGGGTGTCTCTGCTCTGTTCTCAGGCCTGCTGCTGCTGGCATCCACAGCCATTGCCTCAAACTTCTACGGAGGCTCAATGAGCTTCAGCTCCAGGAAGAATCCTAATGGATCCTATCAGGTGAGTCCTTTACTCACAGCCGTGATCAGATGTGTTTTTACAATTAGGTGCACTTTTATGTGCCAGGGGATTTTTGTATTTTTCCATTTTTGTATAGAAATAAATAAATGCCTTTTATATAGATTTTACATAATCATAAATTACGAAAAGCATTATCATTAAAATAAAGTGGGTAACTCTATAATAACTGCACACTATGAAGCATTATTTAAGCATTAGTAAATAGATAGTTTATCATTTATAAAGCATTAATAAGCAGTTTATAAATACAGCTTTACATGTTTTATTTTAAGCATATATATATATATATATATATATATATATATATATATATATATATATATATATATATATATATATATATATATAATGATGTGTTTAATAATTGTATTTTCATAATAAAAGATCAATTTATAATTTCTAAATTAAATATGTAATATACAAACCAGTTCATTGATTCATGTCAGTGGTTCATAAGCTTATTTAGAAAGTGTCAGTAATCGATCAATAAACTAACTAAATGTACATCTATACATCTTATTGTTTAGACATATTATAATATTTACTCAGTATGTTAATAGATGCTTAATTAAAATGTATTCCTACTGTAATTTGTGATTATCTAGGTAGTTATAAAACATTAGTAGTTGTCAGTTACTGAGCTCATCTAAAGTGAGGGCGATTTATGCCTCGTAAATGTTTTACATAGGAGATTTAAAGGATCAGTTTTCTTCTAAACAAAAAAAGGAAACAAACACAACACAGAGTGATACAGTATATAGAACTGTACATCATGTGGATTTGATCTGATATAACTGGAGTACAACGGTTGTAAGACTTAACCCTTTAACTCTCACCCCTAGAAGGAGCTAATGAAAAAAAACGTTCTTAAAATTCTTATTATTGAACATATGAAAAATGACCTCAGGCGTTTTTTTTGTAAAAACAAAAAAACAAAAAAATGAAAATGTTTTTAACTAAAAGATTTTAAACTCTACCGTACGGTTGAGAAGTCAGTTTATGGTAAATCTTATTTTATATTTACAGTAGTTTATGATGTTTTTTGAATGTTGAATGAAACTTGTAACAATGTCAGTACAGTATATATTTATTGTACTATATATACAACCAATTCCGTTTCCATTGAAAGGCTGAA
Organism: Pseudorasbora parva; assembly: GCF_024679245.1. NCBI lineage: Eukaryota > Metazoa > Chordata > Actinopteri > Cypriniformes > Gobionidae > Pseudorasbora > Pseudorasbora parva. The sequence goes on from NC_090195.1 coordinate 33,093,747, forward strand.
CATGGTCTGCTACAATGCTTAGGTAGGTGGTATTGGCCAAAGTAACATCCACATAGATGGAGGACCCAAGGTTTCCCAGCAGAACATTGCCCAAAGCATCACACTGCCTCCGCCGGCTCGTCTTCTTCCCATAGTGCATCCTGGGGCAATGTGTTCCCCAGGTAAGCCAGACACACACACCCGGCCATCCACATGATGTAAAAGAAAACGTGATTCCTCAGACCAGGCCACCTTCTTCCATTGCTCCGTGGTCCAGTTCTGATGCTCACGTGCCACTGTTGGTGCTTTCGGCGGGGTCAGGGGTCAGCATGGGCACCCTGACTGGTCAGCGGCTATGCCGCCCCATACGCAACAAACTGAGATGCTCTGCGTATTCTGACACCTTTCTATCAGAACCAGCATTAACTTCTGGAGCAGTTTGAGCTCCAGTAGCTCGTCTGTTTTAAAAACAGACAAGCTCTGACCCAGTCCTCTAGCCAACACAACTTGGCCCTTGTCAAACGTGCTCAAATCCTTGCTTGCTACATATGCCCATTTTTCCTGCTTCGAATACATCAACTTTGAGGACAACATTTTCACTTGCTGCCCAATATATCCCACCCACAAATAAGTGCCGTGATGAAGAGATAATCAGTGTTATTCATTTCACCTGTCATAATGTTATGCCTGATCGGTGTTTGTGTGAGTAATATTATTATTGTATAGTATTATTATTTTTTTTACTATGTCTGCTTGATGAAAACTAAAATATCCCAATGGACATCCTCATAATCCACTCTCAGAAGGCTCTATTTTCACACTTGAGTCTGTCCTACTATCTGGCTATTTTATACTGGGAGAGTCTGAAACCCGAAAATTATCAGGAAGGCTATTCCAGAGTTTAGGAAATTCAATTCATTTCCCTCTTGCTGGTTGGATATTGTGTGACATAGTCCAGTGAAGGCGAACGTGTTTATTGCGGATTTTACAGAAGTGCCGCAGGCATGATTTCAGTCTCTGTGCTCGCGCTGGCCAGTGGAAAAGTGGCTAAAGAAGGTTTAAAGGCTTTGTCGTTTCAAAGAATAGCACAACGACAAGCGCGTCGAAGAACGGACGAGAGACGAGGCGCGCGCTGCTGAGCCAAACTATAGGCCTATAAACAACACTTGGGTGAAGATGACAGAATAAGACTACTGCACACCGTGACACTGTCGTTTAGATTTTTTATAGTAATACAGTAATTTAGTTCAGTTAGAGAACAGGCCGTTCAAATAAAAACGGAAGGTGTCTGCTAAGCATTATCCGAACATGTGATCGTGAGCTGACAGATGATCGCGGAAGATTTGGTTTCAAAGTGAAATGTAAAAGCGCCTATTAAAGGCGGTTTGTCATTGTGTTGTGTATTTCATTAAGAATAATAGGCTAATTTTAAACCGAAACTAGAAATCTGCTTGGCCGCACAGAGCGCGCATTTACTAACGAGCTGTCATTCACGGTGTGCGCGCACTGGCTTTCAGTTCATATGGAAGCTTACATTTTATAGGAATTCACTGAAAGCACTCGCTTTGCATCCGCTCCCGTTATTAATGCCCAAGAGGCAGTGTGCATGTTCCTTTCGGTTAGATAGAATAGTGATTTAAAAGCCCAGATACCGGTTTTGTCATCACACTTTGATTAACTGGTGGGAAAATGTCCCCACCGTCTCATCCCTACTGTACATTCGCGAGATGGATGCGCATTGCTTAGTTTATCAGAGATAAGGACAAGAACGTAGGCTAGTCAAATGCAAATGCAGTCAAATACAACCTTTTTCTAAAACCGAAATAATCTCGCTACTATGTCGCAACAATAAGAAAAGAACAAAGTTATTGTCATAACTTAGAGTTTACACAGTTCTGTTGTGACCTATGAACAGAAGCTATTCCCAGATATTGCCAGATAATCACTTTACCTCTAAAATAATACTTATAACAGAGTTGGATCGTCATGATTTCTTGCATTGTCTTGAGCATTCACTTTTTTGCCAATTCTCTATTGTTAGCCTGGATAGCCCATGTCATTATTCTTCATCATATCGCCTTCTACTCGATGTAAAATGCTCTCTGCCTATATTTGAGAATGTTAAGAGCTACTTCTGAATTTATTTTGGTGAAAGTAACTCAAAAGTAATACAGGAGTAATGTAACGCATTACAATTCTGAGACAGTAATATTGTAATGTAATGAATTACTTTTAAATAGCAGTAATAAGTAATATATAATATATTACAGTTTGGAAGTAACTTGCACAACACTGTTGGCTAATGATGCTTTTGGGAAACGCAGACCCAGATTGCTTTTATGATAGTGACAACTTTGGAAAATATAAGATAGTATTTTAATGCTGCCATTTTGTCAATTTAAGGAAGATGTGTGAAAATATTATATATTATGTGCATCTAGGATACATAAGATAGTAGTTATGAAATTAGCTTAAGCAAGATGAGTGAATCTGCCATTTAATTCCAAAATGTTTAATACAATAGTATTCTAGAAAAATTAAGTTATTACAAATGTATTCTTTCAGGTGGACATCCGCTTCAAGCAGGCCTTTCATGACTGTGATATGAATGATTACTGGGGCTGCATGTCTGGAAACTGTGGCAGTACAAGTTTTGTGATTGGTCGTGTGGACAGCAGCCCCAATGGTGGCAGCTGGTGCCAGACTGAAGGAGTCGTGACGAGAACCGTCCCCGACAACAGCCGGTTCCACCTGCTGTAAGCACTTATACACAGGAATAAGACTAATATAATTCACTATCATCTATTAAACAATTTATTTATTACAAAGTCTATGCTTGTGTCAACAGCCAAAATAATTGCTGCTGGATCTATAACACAGTCTCAAATACTGGAAACTGGCAACTTCACACAAAAATTGACCTTGGAGAAAGATCTGACACCGCTCAGCCCAACAGATCTCCAGTCGCCACCACACTTCCCATTGTCAGGTAAAATCAGTTTGTTTTCATCAAAAGAGCTTTCCATCTGCTAGCTTTTTAATGTCCTTATTTTTAATCTTCATCTTGAAGAAATGTTCAACCTCCATTCAGCCAGCCGCCATATCACCTGGTTTCCCACTGAAGCTAAGTAGGGCTGAGCCTGGTCAGTACCTGGATGGGAGACCTTCTTGGAAAACCAGGTAGCTGCTGGTAGAGGTGTTAGTGAGGCCAATAGGGGGCGCTCACCCTGTGGTCTGTGTGGGTCCAAACACCCCATACAGTGGGACACTTTACTGTAACGAGCACCGTCCTTCAGATGAGACGTTAAACCGAAGTCCCGGCTCTCTGTGGTCATTAAAAATCCCAGGATGTCCTTTGATAAAAGAGTTGGGGTGTAACCCCGGCATCCTGGCCAAATTTGCCCACTGGCCCCTGTCCATCATGGCCTCCTAATCATCCCCATATCCTGATTGGCTTCATCATTCGGTCTCCTCTCCACCAATCAGCTGGTGTGTGGTGAGCGTTCTGCCGCAATATGGCTGCCGTCACATCATCCAGGTGGATGCTGCACATTGGTGGTGGTTGAGGAGATTTCCCCCGTTCTATAAAGCGCTTTGAGTAGCCAGAAAAGCGCTATATAAATGTAACTAATTCTTAATTATTCAGACTTGCTTAAAATGTTGTCCAATTTTTACTTTTAGGAAGAAACACTATATGTTTAGGAATCATTAAAAAAAGATCTCTCACTTAATTTTATTGTTCGATTTTATCATTTACCTTATAATTTGTATTTATTTATGATCCAGTAAAAGCCACATTAGGAACAGTTGTTGTAAATTAATTTCAAAAAAACGCTTTAGAAAAGTGTTTTATAAACGTTTTAGTGTAAATGTGTCTTCAGTGTCCTAAAACTTCTTGAAGCCTGTGCACTAAGGGTGTGTTCTCACTAGGGCATGTTTGGTTGAATTAAAACTAACCCTGGTCAATTACTCTGTCAGTGTGGATCATTTTGAATAATTGAAAACGGTGCCATCTTAACCCTGGTGTGGACCGAACAAGAGACCGCTGAAAAGATGGGTCTCGCTCCGGCTCCGCTTCCAAACTAACTCTGGTGCAGTTCGACTGAAATATGAACTCAACACAGACCAAAGACATGTAAATGAACCAAAAACAGATAGATAAGACCCTTTTTTTCTCATCATAGTCGTGATGTTGCCCATCACAGTTCAGTACAGGCATCAGAACCGCATCTCCTCGCAGCAGATCTTGGTTTGTGTGTGTGATGGAGGGATTCCCGCTGCTATGTTATCTCCTTTACAGATTTGATAAGCTCTTCATGAGTTCTCAGCTGGTCAAAATACAGTCACATGAAAGCTACGCACACAAAACGAGTGCATTTACACCAGAATACAGCATTGATTTGGATGGTTGGTAAGTTCCATCCAAATCAAATATTATAAATGTAACTTTTATAAATTTTATAAAAGTTAAATTTATACAAATATTAAACATGTTTGAAATGTATGATTTAGGATTGTGTCAAGAAACAAACACATCTACATCTTGGATGTCCTAGGTGTTAGCAGATAAACATCAAATGTTCATTTTTGGGTGAACTATCCCTTTAAATCATCAAGTGTGTGGCGAGCCTTGGTCTTAAGATGCTTTTGGAAACAAAGCCCAGTATGTTGGCGCTTCAAGCATTTTGGGAAGTCTGATAAAAGTCTGATAACACAGCATTAATTTGGATGGTTGGTAAGTTCCATCATGGAATATAGATAATAAAAGCTGACTAATCAGGTTGTGAACATATCCCAATGCCTTCAGGTTCGGTATCTATAGGTTCATTGTTAAAATGCAACTGGGAACACTAAGCATTTTTTTGGTCTGGACCAAACTAACCAAATGAACCGAACTACAAGTGTGAAAACTACTCATTTTAAGATGTCTGTTTTTGGATTGTTTGTAGAGTCCCTCAGAACTGCCCCAGGAACTACAATCTTTTGTCTTGGGATCAAGATCATGATCAAGTCAAGTGTAGATATGGAGTTTTCGCTTTATACGAGTGTGGAATGTGCACCCAACATAGTGGATTCACTTTGGACGAGGTGAGAATAAGTAATGAATAATGTACAATGTATCATGTTGAGAGCTAACCACTGTACAAAAATAAGTGTTTCCTTACACCCTTCAACATGTTTTTGGCTGACTTGTTCATATTGTGAACAAAACTTTTTATATTGTTCTTCTTTCCAGGACACATGTACTCTGTCATATAGAAACACATCGTTGCGTGGTGTTTATGCATTTGAGTTGGTCATGGCAGACTATCCCCATCAGGACATCAATCTAAACTACACTGCCGCGGCTGCAGTGGTCAGAAGCCCATTTGTCAATGGATCATCCAGACCACCATTGAGCAAAATACCTCTCCATTTTGCTTTAGAAGGTACCGTTCAGTGCTGAAACCAGTCTTTTAATTGATTGTGATGCTCTTCCACAACTTTCATGTTATGGTTTGCGTTTAGTGGAGGCTCCTGCACCATCTTGCATTGAGGGTGAATATCTACCTCGGTTCATCCACCCAACACCTCTTCATGGAGAACACATAAAGGCTCATGTCAATCAAGAGCTAGAGATCAGAGTACGTGCTACAGCAATCTACTCAAGGTATGAAGGCAATTTCTAAAAGTCTGATCACAGTCAACAGCTTTCTCTGAGTGCCAACTAGACCAAATTAGACCTTCATACTTCTCTCTGAGCTCAAACTAGATATTCAACTTTAACTGGACACAGCCCTGCTGTATTTTCCTAAAGCATTGTAAACCAAGTTTGATCATAGATACCATTGGTCTACGACCATTGGTCTCATGGTTATAACTACAGAGTCAGCGCGATCAAGAGTCAGAAATATTAAACATCTTTGATATTTAGGATTTAGGATTGTGGAGTCTCTGATCTGATTGGGAGCAGTAAAATATTTATAATGAAACCATACAATTGAGGATTTTTTGGACAAAAAGTTATGTATCGGGCCACGCCCTCCGATCGCAAAGCAGGCTCAAAAACGGTCTTTAAATCGGTCTTTTATGTGTATCTGCTTACCCCCAGGGCATCCAAGATGTAGGTGTGTTTGTTTCTTCAGTAGAACACAAATGAAGATGTTTAACTTGTGGCACTGTGCCAGTCATATAATGCATGTCAATGAGATGTAATTCTATGAGAGTAAAAAACACATAAATACGAATACATATTAAACCCTGTGGCTCGTGGCGACACATTGATGTCTTAAGACACGAAATGATCGGTTTCTTCAAGAAACACAGCAGTATTTTTGGTATTTCTTTACTTCATATCAGACAAAACTCATCTAGTATTTCCAGCGCCATTACTTCCACTGATGGTCAAAATTACGGTGCAATCATAGTACAAAGATGCCTCATTCAAATCATCCATGCAAGCACTAATGAGGATTATATATATATATATATATATATATATATATATATATATATATATATATATATATATATATATATATATATATATATATATATATATATATATATATATGATTGCGCTGGGTTTTGGCCTTCTCTGGCGGAAGTAATGGCGTTGGGAATACTAGATCGTCTGATATGAGGTAAAAGAAAATTATAAATACTGTTAGCTTTCTCGCAGAAACCGATCGTTTCATCTTTTAAGTCATCAATATATTATCACGAGCGGCAGGGTTTAATATGGGTATGTATTTTTTACTCTTATAGTGACTCTCATAGAAAAACACCCCATTGACATGCATTATGACCAGCACAGTGCAACGGTTGGAGTTATAAATCTTCATTTGTGTTCTACTGAAGGAACAAACACATCTACATCTTGGATGTCCTATGTGTAAGCACATAAACATCAAATGTTCATTTTTCAATTTTTGATTTTTAAATCATCAAGTGTGTGGCAAGCCTTGGTCTTAAGATGCTTTTTAGGAAACAAAGCCCAGTATGTTGGCACTTCAAGCATTTTGGGAAATTTCATGCCATTTACCATAGTAGCCACGAGTTTCAACACACTACTCACTAACTCAACCAGGCCAAACCCCTTTGTTTGTTGTATGCTCTGGGTGGGAATAATCTAAATATGGGATATTGTGACATGTTTGTTCCCGGTAGAAAACTCAGATGAGATTTAGAAAGATGATCAAAACACAGATGGAGTCTAAAAACACCCCAAAGCTTCACAGTCCTATAGCTCGTTCTGGGCTGACTTTTCGCTCAGTAACATTAGACAGTTTTGATTTATATGCTGTTTAATGTTGATGATCACTTTATTTCACATGTGCATATGATTGCACATGATATTACTTGTTTCGGCATCTTCTTTGCATCTGTTTTCTAAAATTCCGTACTCATTTAGAAGATGTGTAATTATGTGACCCTAGCAGCCACTGTATTGAGCTAATCCGACCTATTCCTAATCCGAAACATAATCCTAATCCTACCATCACTACAGCGTCTACTAGAGTCATAACATTCCCCTGCATGTTACGAATTCTGTTTGAAAGTTGCAACGATTTATAGTTTAATATTTACCAGTTTATTTCCCTTTATCTCTGATATTTATTTTATTTATTTCAATGTTAGCAGGCTGTGTTTCACTCGTGCTGTAAATACGCACGTTTGTTAACAGAATAATTTTTTAAATCTCACAATATATATATATTTTTAAAATGTGAATTGTTTTATTTAAAAGGACATTCAAGCTTTCTTTAAACATTTTTTTCCTGTTTGTGTGATAAGTAGGCTATAGGGCAGTGTTTTAGTTCAATGTTTCAGTTTCAGTTTCATCCCCCACCCCGAACCCCACAAACACCGTGCCACCGCCGGCGGTTGATCAATAACCACAGCGGTGGTAAAAAAAACTGCCACTGTCACAGCCCTAATGGGACCCCTTTAGTAGCTGGACACTACTAATTTCTGTTAATTTGAATATTATTGTAGACAGTAAATGACATTGTCAACGGTTAAAGAACCATTAATCTAAATCCCTACTTTAACGTCAAAAAAGGCTAATTTTTGAATTATTAATTCAGTTTATAAACTAATGCATGTGCCCCCCACCCCCACAGCATCACTGATGTGGTCTTTAGTGGACCTCTGAACAGCACAAAGGCAATCACCACCTCTGGAGACTATGTGATCAACTGGACACCAACACAAGAGAATTATGGCCTGTACTTTCCAATTTGCTTTGCTGCTGAGGGCCAAAATGGGTATGACTGAACAGTTAGATTACTTTCATCAAAATGTGCCGTATAAAATTAAGCTCATTAATCTTCTTAATATTATAGGTCTAGAAACTATCAGTCTGAGATGAAGTGTGTTATTGTCATGGTGGAAGATGAAGGTATTTATAGCATTTACTGAATTCTTCTTGGCATTTGTGTGTCCTTGAAGCAAAGGAAATCCACATCCAAAATTGTTCTTTTTCTGTTCAAGGTCCAAAAGCAATAGTGACTTGCTCTAGAGACACAATGTCGGTGTCGATAGAAAGAGCCACTATTTCAGGCATCCACGGAGATCACTTGAGGCTGAACAACAATGCTTCCTGTTTAGTTGATTCCAATAACACGCATGTGTTTACAACTTTCTCTCTAAACGGATGCGGTACTCAAATGGAAGTAAGGAGTTCAATGCGTTTTAAAAGACATAAATATTCATAAAAAGTTTTCCACTCCATCTAATCTACTTTTATTCTTGTTTCTTTGAAGGAGACTGATGAACATCTCCTCTTCAAGAACATTATTGTTAGCTATGATAATCTAAACCACATAACCAGGAAAGATGAGATTGGAATTGAAGTCGTGTGCAAGTACGAGAAAAAGAGCAGCATCACCACAATGTTTAATGCTCATAGGCCAGCTGTCAACATCAGAAAGGGAGGCTTCGGCTCATTCAGCTATCAGTTTGAGTTTTATCAGACTTCCAGTTTCATAAACCAAAGAACTGCCAACTCCTATCCACTGGAGTACAGAGTGGGAGACCCAATCTACATGGAGATTGAACCTGTCAATTTAGTGCAAAACACTGAGGTCTTCCTTGAGTCCTGTGTAGCTACACCCTATGATAATCCCAATTATCCCATCTCCTATCCCATCATCACAAATGGGTAAGAACCTAAAAACACTCCACATCATGTGTTAAATCTTGTTTAAATTATATCAGTAAGGTAGATGTGTGTCATGGGAATCACTGAGTTTGTCAATACCATACTTGCATTCTACTCTTATGGTCAGAATTAAATTCAGCTCAAAACCTCTTTTGGCTTAAAGAAAAATACTGTCAGAATTTACTAAAGACACGCAGTGATACATTAGTGCTGAAAAGGCGTGGACAGGGTTATTTTGGTGGCTGACAGCATTGCATATGCATAATAGGAGTAAATCCTGCGCAGAACTTTCCGCTCCCATCTGCGCTTTTAATAGGATTGTGCCTTTTTGTAAATCTGGCCATCATTTAAAAGTATTATTGTCAGAGGAAATAAGGCAGAGGATTCAAGAGCAAGTGAACAACTATCTTTATTGATAATGCAAGAGTAGTAATAAGAGTCATATGAAGATGTCATGATGTCGTCGCTAACACTGGCAGTGCAGGGACCCAATGGACAACCCAGATCACCAAGTCCGTGCAACCGTGTGTGAAGGCCGCTGGTGAAGTGACAAATCCCATGAGTGTGCTGATCCTCCAGGTGAGAAGTCAGGCTAGATCCACAGCAGAAACAGAGAAGGTCAGGAAACACGCACCGGACTAATCCTCTGGAAACAGAGCAGAGCAATCCTCCGTGAGAGTAGCAGAGCAAAATACGTGCACAGGTTACACCAACGTTCCTGCTGGAGAATGAGAGCATGCCACACACACATACACACACACACACACACACACACACACACACACACACACACACACACACACACACACACACACACACACAAAATCAAATGATCTGACAAACACATTGACCGGAAGTCGCGGCGGTGGAGGAACCGGGACAGGCAGATTAATAGGTGAATGAAACACATGCTTTAACGTGGAATCATGGAATACGGAATGGATCCTCCTGTACACTGGAAAAAGTTTGAGCCGGACTGCCACCAGATTAATGATCTTAGTGACAGTAAACAGGCCAATAAATTTGGGAGCTAACTTATTGCTAACCGCACAGATCGGAATGTTCTTGGTGGAAAGCCACACTTTGACCAACGACGTGAACGGGAGGCTTCAACCGGTGGCGATCGGCATAAGCCTTGGTGCGCACTCCCACCTTGAGCAGAGTCTCGCGGGCTCTGGTCCATGTGCGATGACACCTCTGGACGAAGGCGTGAGCAGAGGGAACTTTTGCGAGATCTTGATTGGCTTGGTCCGTCTGTCCATTGCTCTGGGGATGGAAACCCGAAGACAGACTAACCGTCGCCCCCAGCAAACTACAAAACTCATGCCCGAATTTGGACACAAATTGGGGCCCCCTGTCAGAGACCACATCTATCAGGAGGCCATGTAAGTGAAAGACGTGGTCTATGACAGTCACCGCTGTCTCTTTGGCAGAAGGTAATTTGGCCAAGGGAATGAAATGAGTTGCCTTCAAGAACCGGTCCACGACGGTTAAAACCACCATCTTGCCCTGGGAGGGTGGGAGGGCGGGAGGGCGGTAACAAAATCTAGCGCTATGTGGGACCAGGGTCTCGAAGGAACAGACAGTGGTTCGAGTAACCCATCTAGAGGGGTATGGCTCTTACCAGCAGCCATATCACCCTGTAGCCCAAGACTGGTTTCCCACTGAAGCTAAGCAGGGCTGAGCCTGGTCAGTACCTGAATGGGAGACCAACTGTGAAAACTAGGTAGCTGCTGGTAGAGGTGTTAGTGAGGCCAGCAGGGGGCACTCACCCTGTGGTCTGTGTGGGTACTAACACCCCAGTATAGTGATGGGGACACTATACTGTCAAAGAGCACCGTCCTTCGGATGAGATGTTAAACCGAGGTCCCGACTCGTTAAAAAGCCCAGCATCCTGGCCAAATTTGCCCACTGGCCCCTGTCCATCATGGCCTCCTAATAATCCCCATATCCTGATTGGCTTCATCATTCGGTCTCCTCTCCACCAATCAGCTGGTGTGTGGTGGGCGTTCTGGCACAATATGGCTGCCATCGCATCATCCAAGTGGATGCTGCACATTGGTGGTGGTTGAGGAGATTCCCCCCTTCTATGTAAAGCGCTTTGCATGCATAGAAAAGCGCTATATAAATGTAATGAATTGGAAGTCTTACCTGTGGCAGAGACCGAACAAGCCAAAACTAAATCTTGGATGTCAGGAGCCATGGTTGGCCACCTGAATCGTTGCTTTACCAAAAAAGTAGTACGATTAGCTCCTGGATGACATGCCACGTTAGAACAATGACCCCAACAGATGACGTCTGACCGTAGTCCTTCCAGCACATACAATCGACTTGGTGGCCCACCGGGCGGAGGCGTTACCCCTTCTAAGGCAACTTTGTCCTTCGATTCGATCTCCCATGTGAGTGTGGAGACAATGATGTTCTCCGGTAAAATACAATCGGGAGTAGACGGATGTTCGGTACGGTCAAAAACACAAGGCAATGCATCGGTTTTTTTTTTTTTTTTTTGTAGAACCTGGCCAATAAGAAAACGAAAAATCAAAGAGACCGAAAAACCGGGCCCACCGAGCCTGCCTAGAGTTACGTCTATTAGCAGTTCTGATATATTCCAAGTTCTTATGATTGTTCCAGACTATAAAAGGCTCCCCTGATCCTTCTAACCAGTGACGCACTTTTCCAACGCAAACTTGACTGCCAACAATTCTCTGTTAGCAATGTCATAATTACGTTCGACAGGCGATAGACGATGAGAAAGAAACGTGCATAGATGCATTTTGTCATCCAAGGAAGAACGCTGGGATAGAACTGCTCCTATCCCCACCTCTGACGAGTCGACCTCTACCACAAACTGAACTGAAGGATCAGGGGTAATTAGAATGGGAGCCGAAACAAAGCGGCTCTTCAGGTTGGAAAATGTAGCCTCGGCAACACTAGACCCCCTGAACGTAGTCTTGGGAGAGGTCAAGGCAGTCAGAGGTGCGGCTAGTTGGCTGAAATTGCAAATAAAACGGCGGTAGAAGTTGGCGAACCCCAAAAACCACTGTAGGGCCTTAAGGGAATCTGGGCTTGGCCACTACCACAGCCTTAACTTTCTAGGGATCCATGCATATTCCCTCAGATGAGATGATGTAACCTAGGAAAGGAACAGACTGTGCATGAAAATCGCATTTCCCCGCCTTGACAAAAAGCCCATTCACTAGCAACCTCTGGAGCACTCGTCTGACATGCTGAATGTGTTCCTGGAGAGACAATGAAAATATCAGTATGTCATCCAGGTAGACATAAATTAACTGATCTACCATCTCTCTCAGCATGTCATTGACAGCCCCGGAGGGCATGACCAAGTACTCAAAATGGCCCCTAGGGGTGTTAAACGCTGTTTTCCATTCATCCCCCTCTCTTATGCAAACCAAATTATATGCATTACGTAAATTCAACAAGGAACAAGGAACAGCATGGTAAGTGGTTCTCCCATGCCGCCGTTCCCCACTGAGCCGCCCGTCCAGTAACTAGCGCCAAAACGGAGGCCACTTTGGACGCTTTGGATGGACGGAATTGAATGTGATGGGCTGCAGTTAGAAGAACAGTGATGGTCTGCAAAAATTTGGGTCACCAGAATAGGACTCTGGAGTGGGTAGTCGTGGTTCGCGGGGTCTCTCCCCGGATGATGGAGTGGGACGAACAGGCGGCATGGGTGGCGCAGCGGGCACATGATGACGTTGAGCGCGCGTCTCTTAAAGGGGCCGCACTATATTCCTACTCGTGGAATATGGACCTCCTCCAGGTATGGTGTGGTTCTGGTGCGCTCACTGGTACACGTTACCAATTTTTCATACGAACTGTGCCCTGGTCTGAATTAAACTGCCAGTGTAAAAACTCCCTTTATATTCTAAAAATGAGAGAAATCACTACTTACTCTTAATTTTTAAGTTTAGGCTTAAGAGACATGAACAATTTCTTAGATAAACATCTATGACCTTTGATATGTCTAGTCTATATGCTGTATTGATTATTATTGAATAAGTATGGTTTCACTAATAATAAATGTACATTTGCATAAAACATGCATATTTTATTGATTGCAATAATGACGGAGCTAATGGGAACGCTGGAATGAGAAACACGGGGTCTATGTTTTGACATGCACACGCAACATTTTTCCAGCACTTCAATGCTATTTTAATGTGATTATGACCAAAACATTATTTGTTCACCCTTCTGAAATTGTCCCCATTTGTAAAACTGAACGTTTCAAAATGGAGGAAATACATTTGATAGAAAACACTTTCATTTAAAAATAAAAAAGACGTTAGTTACCCCTACAACCATTGGATGGTGACAGAGGAGCATTTATAGGCTCATAGCCATGTCTTGTTATATTTTTTTCCACACGTTTTGCCTTTCAGCACAAACTCACAGATTTTGACAAACGCGCCGAAAAGTGTAGAATGTCGGACACTTTTTTATGCACTCGACTGATGCAGCTTTAATTACGTAGCGGAGAGGGAGGGGCTAGTAGACGCTGATGTTGAATGACAAAATAACCTTATGAAACTCATTCACATTGTTGAGTACATAATGCTATGGATGTTAAAGGTTCTTCAAATGCCCAAATGTCCAATGAAATGCTCTGACAGCAGTCTCCAATTTGTCAATGTGTGTCAGATGCGGGGTTGATGAAACCGTTACCATCTACACAAGTCACGAGCCAAATGTCAAGTTCAGTATGCAGGCCTTCAAGTTTATTGGACAATATGACCAGGTAAGGACGGACAAAAATAACCCTCACTGAAGAGGCATGCCCTGTTTTACTAAAATAATGAATGGGGTTTTTTTGTTTTGTTTTTTTCCTTTCTAGGTGTTCATCAGCTGCTCCATTATCATATGTCAAGCCAACAATCCCAACACTCGCTGCTCTCAGGGCTGCACCAATGGCTCGGTCATTGCACCACCCTCACACGTTCACAAAAGAGATGTTACCATCCAGACAGGACGTCACTTCATCTCTCAGGGACCCCTGCGGCTGAAGAGGAGCGCGTCCCTTACTGGTACGTCCTGACTTTACCTGGTAGATTATGTAGACTGTGAAATCAAAATAAGGTGTTTTAAATGCCAATGTCCCTTGTTTGTTTCCAGAGGCCATCAGTCCAAGCTTGAACCTCAACCTTGTATTCGTCGCCGGATGCGTCATAGCAGTAGTTGCCATGGTGTGTGGAGTGATGCTCTACAAATCCAGGGGTTCAAAGGTCAACTACCAACTTTTGAAATCAGATGAGATTTGATTGGATCAGTTTAAACTACGATCAAACTAGTTAATCAACATGTTTTGGAAGCATGTATTTCTGTAGTTTCAGCAAAATATTTTTTTTCTCTTTGGTTTGGCAATATTTAAAAAAAAACCTTTGGTTCTGTCTGCAAGAATGTAATACTCTTGTTTCTATACACATAGTAACCATCACACACTTTCTATTACTGTTAAGATATAGTGTGGATGAGGAATGGATTTTATACTTTAATAAGTGTCCCTTTGGGCTCCAAGCTTGTTAAAATGTTCCATGTCAGCTACTGCTTGCTGTTCACATGTATCCTTCTTTTCACAATTAAATCTCTATAACAATTATACAGTCTATGTATTATATGACTTCAAACATAAGCCTTAGACTAATAACTGCTTACATGGCAAAAGCATTAGGCTGGACATTTTCTCAATATTTGAAATTAGTAAAGCGTCACGCAACTTTCACATGCATTGCTCGTTTTCATATTGGGTTATCTCTTACTGATATGACTTAAGCAGTGCCTTGTAATCATGGTTTTATTTTTTTACTTTTTTTTAATTGCTTACAAACAAATTTCTGAAACTATGCCTCAATTTCTTAAAACTATAAACAGAAAACACGCACATAACATGCAAACTAATAATGATAATAAGGTAACACTTTAGAATACTGTTTCTTACTTAATGCATAACTAATAAAGAGTTACTGCAGTACTAATGAATAATTCTTTATTAACACTCAAGTCACTAATATTAACTACTAAGGAATGAGTGTTAACTAATCAATATGTAATAGCATTTTTTAATTGTGTTAAGTATCAATTAGTTAATCAGTAACTATTTAATTCAGTCATGCCTCCTTAAGAACTACTATTAAGTAACTACTAATTCAGCTTCACAAGGAATAACTATTAAGTAACTACTAATCAACAGTGATGCACAGTATCAGATCGAGGCCCTTGCTTCTTCTTTAGTACTAATGTTGTTAGATAAATGTACTACTGTTATGTGTACTATATGTAAATATTAATTTACATTCACCCGGAATGTGCCGATTAATGTTTCTGTCTGTGTGTGTCCCCACGCTATAATGTTGCAGTTCTTGCAGCATTAAATCCAAGAGAGAAAACAAAACTAGTGAAAGAGTACACAGAGATTCATGAGTGCACATGCAGGTCAAAATGTGAGCGCACACGCAATTTCTGTGAGTCCAGTTTTGTGCGAGAGAATGGATTGAGATTCCGCTTGTAAGCAGAGATTCGTTGCTTGTAAACTTGATGTGCTCTCGCGGTACAATATTAATACTACATTAATGAGGATGTTAATGATTTTTTATTTTTTTTTAATGTAAGTATTGTCTGCAACCAGAAGTTCAGGACGGAAACCCATCCCCAATCTAAGTGCCTTGCCAACATGGCTCAGGCATTTTATGTTTATGTGATACCAAATGATTTCTGTATTTAAGGCAATGACTGAGGGGAAAATGAGAATACAGGGAACCTATGAGTCATTAAAAAAGAATTACCAAATAGTTCTCAAGGAGTTACTTAGAACCTGGAACAGTATTCTAAAGTGAAAACAAACCCATTCATAATTATTGAAGAATTACCAAATAGTTCTCAAGGAGTTACTTAGAACCTGGACCAGTATTCTAAAGTGAAAACATAAGGAACCCATTTAGCCTGACAAGCCAGACCCACATCAAGATGTTTGGTCTGGAAACTCACCATAGACAGGGCTCAGTCCGAGGGGCGGGATAAACGGTTGTCTTTCAAACTCCCTCTGCACGCGATAGGATAGCGGTACACCAACCGGAGCAACGACGGTGAAGGGGAGCTCGCTGACTGATTAAACATTCGCCATATCCGGTCGGCTAAACTCCGAACACATCTTCCCTTTTTAAGAATGACTTCAGTGCCGCTCTTTGTTCTTTTCTCAGAGGAAAGCTTAACTCCAAGTCTTCCGGAGGCGCGGGCAGAGCTGATTCGAAAGACCGCCGCCGTTCGCCAGTTTCTGTGTTACTAGAAGCACGCAAACGCAACTCGGCCGTCGTCATTATGGCCCCGCCCGCCGACTCTATAGCCTACCAACACGATGTGATTGGGCCATCCAGATTCTGAGGAATACAGCTCAGATAGGAATTGAGAGTTGCTAGACCACACTTGCGGGCAAATTAAATTTGCTGCCGCTAGGGTGCGTCTAGATTTCTAGGCTAGAACCCATTCATAATTAATGAAGAACTACCAAATAGTTAAATAATTAAGCCTAACTACCATTAATACAGTACTAATAAAGGCAATTTGACCCTCTATTCTAAAGTAAAAGTTTTATCCTCATTAATTATGACACTTATTGAATGACATTTAAGTTTACTAACCAGAATAAGCCACTAATTAAGCCTAACTACCATTAGCACTTTATGGCGTATATATGACACGCTCTCTTGGGTAGGTTTAGGCTTTAGGGTAGTGGGGTGGGGGGTTCGTATGTATAATAAGCCATAAAGTGCGTGTCATATGCACGCCAAAATGAGTTTTGGCGTATACATTCCACGACATTGCACACTCGTAGTATTTATACGCATTTTTCGTGAGATCCGGCTGACATTACATATAGCCAATTTAAGTTTTGAAACAATTATGTTGTATTTATTATGTCTATTTACTATTTATCTAACAGTTTAAATGTTTTTTTCACACATAAAAATACATACTGTAGATGGATTTTAGGAAGGGGGGTCCATCATAAAAGGTTCATCATATTTGGGGGTTCCTGGCATAATAAAGTTTGAAAACCCCTGACTAAATCTTTACAGTTTCCATGGGTGTGTGATCACAGTTGTTGCTGTTAGGGTTTGTGGCTCATCATTAACATGTTGGTCACTTTTTCCAGGCAACAGATACATGACATACTGAGATTGTAGTTCACAGATACAATGAACTACTGATGTTGTGCTAATTTCATTATGCCAAATGCATGTCGTTCAGCATTTAGCTCTCTGTCAACACATTTCTCTCTGGCAGGCGAGTGCCCATTGTCTCTGTAAGCCCGACGGTTGACCCACACAGACCCAAGGCAGAACTGGTGCTGACTATAAAACAGCCTGTCAGATATACCAGAGAATCAACACAGTATGGCCTCATATTTGGGGTGTGAAAGACAGTTATACCAGGGTAGACTTCAGTCGACAGCACTGCTGGTGCCACATTTATGGGCATGTGGGGAAAAGTACAAAACAAACATCTGTCACTGTATTTGTGTGATGTTATGTAACTTGTCCACAAGCCTGGTTATATAAAACACAAATAGGACAATTAGAGTCGTTTACAAACACTACAATCATTTAACAAACTTGAAGCAGATGGCAACACTCAAGGTCTAGGAAATGCATAACAAAGACCTAACACGAGAACTACAAAAACTACAAGACCCCAAACATCCCCAAAGCTCATCATTTTGACTTCATGTGATGGTAATGTAGCATCGTGTTGTATTGGGATTTGCAAAAAAATATGTGTATTTTTACTGAATAGTCAAAATCGTCCTTTAGTGGTGGAAAGATGATGACGGCAAAAATAGAAATGTACCATGTCAGGTAAAAAAAAAAAACTTGCTGAAAAAGGCTATTTAAAATTCCCCGTGTGTGTGACATGTCTGTCAGCTGGTTTGGTTTTCCTGTTGTGTTTTGATTCTGTTACATGTTCCTTTGTCTTATGCCACATCCACACAAAGCCAGAACTTTTCCAATCCAATCCTTTTTTCCCCCTCATCTGAAGAAATATCTGCGTACACACGAAACCACTGAAACTGACTCAGAACGATGTAGTATACATGCCAGGCCAGTGTGTGGCGCTGTAATTCTGCCACAGAAATACACAAAAAAAATGGAGAAAAAGACTACTTGTGGCTTGAAGGGGTATAGCAATGGTAGGAAGTGAGGCAAAATCTCACGATAAAATAAATAAATGTGCTTACTTACCAGGGATGCGTTTCCTGTACCACACCGTAACTCACTGCTCACTACCGTAGTGCGATGGATCGCTGAAGAAATCAACTAGTTGCGACTGTTTCCCAAAACCGTATTGTCGCAAATCTGTCGTTCAACCACGTTAGTTATTGATGTCACTCATGTGGAGTATCAAATTAATGCCAGATTTTTGCTATCAATTATGGACATTATCTGAGGACTAAATCTTATGTTTCTGTTATTTTGCTTTATTTCCAGATTCAATCACAGGCTCGTTCTTGCGTACTAAAGCACGTCCGCACATGCGCACTCTTCAAAAAATGTGCTTTAGATCTCTTGCGAAACTAAAAGACATAAATTACATTTGTATGTGTTCTAAATTAAAGATATAGATTGTACTAAATCTCAGCTTGCTTATTTTGCTCAAGTTAAGGATTTATTAATGCTTTCTTCACGTGCTATCAGAAGTTTCCAACTTACCACTTCAGAAGTTGTGACTACTTGTTGTGTTCAGGTGCTTTGTTGTCGGAAAGAATGGAGGACGCCAGGTTAATACTTTTGTGCGTCTTTGGAAAATGTTATTTTAACACTATAACCATTTCAGTCATTTCCCAGTCCCAGAAAATCATAGAATCACTGGCAAACATAGCAGCACAACGCGAAAGCATATTGTTTATAATCACATTCACAATAAAGGCATAATGTATACAATAAAGGCTGCTTAAAGACTAAAATAGCAATAGTTTTCAACCATACATGATCCTATTGTATAGCTACTTTTACCACACTATCTAGACAGTCAGCTTGCTCGCTATTCTGGAATGTGTCAACTAGATGCGATTTTCGATGTGTTTAAAATAGACAATATGCTTCAAATGATTATTTATTTTTTGTAAATGTTACTACTACAAGACAAGACAATGAAATTGTTGTGGGAAAAAAGCTAATAAACCTGCCACAGCAGAAATTCGTCTCCCATCTGCCATTTTTAACGGTTATGGCACGCCCATCTCGGGAACTTGGGTATCAAAATTATTTCCGAAATTCTCAGTGGTAAACATGACATCAGAGGGCGTTCATGTGCAATTTTTACCTCGAAAACTCGTATTTAGGATAATTTCCGATAGCATGTGAAGGCAGCATGAGTCCACGTCACGCAAACAAGAAACTCTGCTTCTTACCACAGGTCGAGAGCTGTCAATGTAACCACACACGTTTTTAAAGCTGTTTGTGAATGTTCGTTGGAATGATGGTTTCGGGAAACAGTGACTGGTTGAACTGTTGGTAACAACGGCACTTCCAACCATAGTTGGCTAATGATGCTTTTGGGAAACGCAGACCCAGATTGGTTTTTATTAACGCCTGCATCTACCCCAACCCTAAACCTACCATTACAATAATGAAAATACAGTAAATAAATGACACAATAGTAATGTGCGCATGCCCAGTGGCCGTACCTGTATACAGCTAAACGCGTTTCCCGCCACTTGTCTGTTTCCTCGGTTAGCGTCGTTAGTTTAGTTCTGTTCAGCTGTGTTTACAGTCAATGATCTCGTTTCTGTCTGCTGTTTAAGTTCTTCTTGTTCAGTTGGTCTTTGTCTAGTGACTGTTATACTATAATTGTGTTTCCGTTGCCTATCTTCATGCTCCTGGGAAGTCAAGATTAAATGTTTGATTGTGATCTTCTTTATCTTCAGCCTGTTCCTGGATCACCATCCGTGACAGTGTAGGCGTTAGAATAACAATACTTTACAAAAACAGGTGATGATGACGACATATTTTCACAATTTTCACAAGCAATTGGTACATTTTCAAAACTCTGAATACTAACATCACAACAGATCATCAAAGTGCTCTTTTTTAAAAACATTTCAGCATATTTTCAATTGTGTTAGTACAATACAAAAAATAAGTGTTTCATTAAACATTTCATTCACAGTTACTGCCTTTCATAAAGCTCTTGCAATCAAACTCTTCTCGTTCGGTTTAAAGGTCCCGTTCTATGCGATTCCATCTTTCTAACATCTATTACATCATTACATTCCATCTGTAATGGTTTGAAAAACATATGTGTAACACAGGTTAGATAAGGGGGATTAATTAATTTATATACTATCAAATTATATAATTCCCTTAATAAAAGCTGTCCATAAGAGGTGTAAGAATAATTAAAATTAAATAAATACATGTGAACTAGCGTATGGGACGCTCAAAAGGTTCGGTTAGGTACTAGTAGAAATGGTGGTAAGAGTTTCC
Organism: Pseudorasbora parva; assembly: GCF_024679245.1. NCBI lineage: Eukaryota > Metazoa > Chordata > Actinopteri > Cypriniformes > Gobionidae > Pseudorasbora > Pseudorasbora parva. The sequence goes on from NC_090195.1 coordinate 33,114,372, forward strand.
GGTTAGAGAAACGGAAGTGAGAGAGACAGTTTCCCAGATGAAGGGTTTTATTCCGATTATTTCTGCATGTATGAGGTATTACAGGCATTCATCTATACGGTATGTGTGGTCTATAATGAACAAAGAAACCAAAATGCAATATAAGTTTCTAATATAAACAGTATTACAGATAACATAAAACGAATATACTAGTCAAAATGTGAGTAACAGTAAGTCAGGCTATTAAATGTTAAAGTTTGAACAATATAGAATGTAAACAAAACTTACTTCTTAATCATTCACTCACAGAACCACAAACATGCAGCAGTCCATTTTGTGCAAGGGAAAAAAATTCAGTCTCTCCACCTCTGTATATATACTGCCTGTGGAGACTTGTCCAGACATGTTCTGGGTTCAAGCTTAATAACGTATATAGACAGATACCTACAGGGGGCGTTGTTGGGCTTTCGGACAACATGCAAATTTGTTCTAGAACAATCCTCAGTGAGGAGTTAATGAGCATGCGCGATGACAGAAGAGACAACCTTGATGAGGAGAGCAGACGTGATCGATCAACGCGATACAATTCTGATCCAAAATTTGAAATGCTGATCCGAAAACCCTCCGAAGAGTATGAGGAAGTTTAAATTTTAATTACTTCGATGCATCCTGAGTAAAAGAGCCGACAGAGTAGAGTAATACGTTCTATTAGGTGAGTCAATAATATAATCTATGACAAATATTCTGTAGTACTTCAAGATAAGATAGTATCAGTAATACTAAAGAGTAATTAAGTTGCTGTAGACTGCCCATTTTCTCCTTAGGTTGTAGTTTGTTTCGAATAGTTGTAAATGTCTAACGTGAACCGCATGGTCATTTGTACATTGCAGCACGACGCCATTTTATGGTCGCGCACGCCTGTAATCGAGGTGCGCCTGTGTGAGAGCAAACAAATCGATCAGAGGTAAAGAATTAGTTCATCCATCCTGTGAAAATTATGCTTGTTACTAGTTATGTGATTACTTGAGCTAGAGAGCGGTCATAGTGAACCGCGTGGTTATTTGTTCATTTCAGAGTTTCACCGTCGCCATTGTTGGCCACGTGTCTGTGTAAGCGAAGCGCTATTGATTCAGAGGTAAATTGATGTGATTATATCAGTATATGAAGAGATTGTGAATGTAACTGTGTATTAGATGTTATTCTGGATCTCTGATGTGGAAATTATTTTGAAATTCACTAAATGAATGTTCTGGTCTGTTTTCAGGCCAGGTTTTTTGTCTTTCTCGTTTCTATTTTTCTTCTTCTTTCTTCTCTCTTTTCTTCTTTCTTGATTCTTGGAACCGTGACACCCGAGCGATCTTCTGTGACACCCTGTGAACTTCACGTTTGATGGCGAGCCAAGCAACCCTTTAGCAGAGTAGAAGATTCGTCGTGGAGAGGCAACGATATCCTTTCTTTGATTCTTCCAGTTCACTTCTAGTGAATAAAGACGTTTCGATCTAAAGATCTCGGAAGGGTGTATGGTCATCCATAGACCAGATCAAGACAGTCAAAACTTTGAGAACACTTGAGGTCTTTTGAGAGACATTATATTTCTCTGTGTATTCTTTTCTTTGTTTTATTATTTTTTGATGTACTGTAATTGACCGGTCTGTGTGTATATTTAAAAGGAAAAAGAACGAGTGCACTCAGAGGGAATTTTCAGTCAGTTTTTATTGTTTATAGTCCATGTGATCTTGTAATTTACTTTCTTTTATTTATTTAACTTTCTACTTTTTCTTTTACCGTGAAATCAATTATACGTCTATTTCAAATTGAATCTGTGTCTGTCTGTTGCTTCTCAGTATAACCCGCTACCTCCTTAGCGATCCCTAAAATCTTCTGACTAATCCAAATCCTAACTATATTACATAGTAAGCAATCCATTAAACTATTTCTAATTCTTAGACGAGTGTTACATATGTCTACATAGATGGTACTTTCACGGACAGTTTACTGTTCAAATATATATTTTTTTAAATTAACGTTTGATGTGTGTTTTGTTTACAGGGTCAGTGGCACTCAGGAAAGTGGAGAAAATAAAGTGCAACAAGAGAGTTCTCAAGGAGAAACTCAGTCACCACTTTCAAACGTTGACACTGGAGGCATTCCACAGCCTGGTTATACGTTTTGCCCCCAAAACTGTAGTTTACTTTTATGTAGGAATGTTGTGCAGATAATATTGTTTATGGACTCAAAATAACAAAGTTATATTTATTACGGTCAACTAATGATTTTACGTATTCTTCATTGATTGCAGGTTGTACCTCGCAGCCATGCACTACAATGAGAATGCCCACCGTCCACAGGCAACAACAACACAAGGACAGGCTGTTTTCAAAATCGCTTTTTCGAAGTCAAAAAAAAGGGGAATACACAGCCATGCCTGTGAAAACAGACCCAACATTGGTAAGTTGGAACATTTTATTTAAAAATATTTAAAAAAACTAAATTATTATATACAACATATTTTTAGCAAAATGTAACTACACTACTGTAACATGCACAACATATATTTTAAGTCAGTACTTTCACAAAAAGTTTTACATTTGTCTTTCAGACTATGTCGATGACCTGATGAGTCTTCTACTACACAAAGTCATTGTGGACCCAACACCATATGTAGAAGAACAACACAAGACGGGATGACGACTCTCACATGTCGTCCTAAGTAGCCCCAGCACCAGCTGACAAAGCTGCGATTAATTCTACAGTTATTGTAAATTATAATGAATGTACCTTAACTACTTAATCAGTTGATGTGAACATTACTGATTTAATGGTTAATTGTAAATTTTGACATAATAAATTGTTCAACTTTATTGTATTTATGTGTGATTTGTGATAAATGTATTTGATGCAGAGAAAATTATTACATTTATTTGGTTTAAAATAGCAACATTTACATAATAATAGTAAGTAATATAAATTAATTCAACTAAGTAATTCAAAATGTCAAATGGACAAACATTATAAAATCTACTTAATTACTTCATAAGAGTAAATAATGCAGATTTATAAAATTTTCACAATAGTTATGCTCCTTTTAAAATTAAATTTACTTGATTACTTTTAATAAATACAACATGCTAAGTTAAATATAATTAAGTAACATTTACTTAATGTCTTTGCAAATGTTACATTTATAGTTAAGTACATTTTACTTGATATTGGCAAGTAAGTTGTACTTGATATCGCAGCAGTAAATTTTACTTAGAAAAACTGAGTGCAAATTGTTACAAAGATTTTATCAAGTAAATCTTACAAGTTGTTTTTAACAGTGTACGTAACAGAAACACCTATGGCATTGAACCAAAAAGACAAAGTAAACAAATGGTTAATTAATATCATGTGTACATATGTTTGTAAAAAATACATAGTTTTAAACATTTTATCTTTTTATATATATATATATATATATATATATATATATATATATATATATATATATATATATATATATATATATATATAACTAAAGTTATTTTACATTGTTTAATTGTTATATTTAATAAAAAACATACTCTTCTTCAGTTCTTCACCTCACTCGTCCATAGTCAGCTCTGTAAATATTATTTATGTTTTGTAAGGTATATGGGTTTAAGCAGTTTGCTTCAAAGCCCGGGTGATGAACCATACATGTAGGAGGGTCTGCAAGCTGCTTCATTCGTTTACAAACCTATATACATTGATGTGAGACAGTAATAATTTAATATGCAGTCACAAAACATTCAAATTTTAATAAATAAATTATTTTAATGCATGGTAACGATTTCTTTTACACAACATGGCAGCTTTTAAGGCTATATTGATGGTGAAAATAAAGCGTATTTATATAAAGTTGTTTAGCTGAAAACAATTTTAAAAGAACTATACACAACAAAAAATTATTTAACTAGGAGGGGTTACAGTACTTTTTGTATTTCTTTGCAGCAGATGTTTTCAACCTCCGTTGGCATTCAGTTACCACATGTACACCTATAAAACATATATTAGTAATCAAAACTTGTGCTCAAGCATAACTAAGGTAGGAATAAACAATGCACTTATTTTAAAAATGCAACAACACCATCGTTAATTAAACATACGGACAAAATCATATACCACAAACTTTTATAACAGTTTTTAACATATAACATTGCAATTTGTAACAGGCAAATATAAAAGCATGACAACTACTGAATAGACATCTTACCATTCTGAAACATCCAGCAAAAGTCTTTCCTGAGCAGGTTGTAATCGATCCTCTTCGATATTCTCCGGGTCTGATTCCGGCTCAAATTGATAAGGCAATATCGACATTTTTGCAATAACATTGAGCGCGCATATCTACCCGTTATGGTAAGAGGCGGGACCTTTCCGGGCAACGTGCGCTAAGCTGCTGTCCAATCACAACGCGGGAAGCGCTGGCCCAATCAGAACTCGTTACGTGTTTCTGAAGGAGGGACTTCATAGAACAAGGAAATCATCAGGCCGTTTTTAGAACAGAGGAAACAGCGCTGTACAGATAAGTCAATTGTGTGAAAAATACTGTTTTTTTACACGCAAAACATGAACTCATGTTATATTGCACACTGTAAACACAATCAAAGCTTCGAAAACACGCGAAGAACGGGACCTTTAATAAATTTGTCTGGTATTTAATGTGTGTGTGTGTGTGTGTGTGTGTGTGTGTGTGTGTGTGTGTGTGAGAGAGAAGGATTTGCAATTTGTGACTGTATTTACATTTACATTGAATCATTTAGCAGACGCTTATCTCCAAAGCGACTTACGTTTCTATATCTTCAGATTGATCAGACGCATCAGAAAAAGGGAGACAGATGGCATCAAATACATTATTTCACATTACAGTATGTTTGCCATGTGATACCGTAAACAGATGCCATATTACTGTAACTCATCCTTCAATTGTAAAGGTCAGCTAGAGTATAGAGTCAGTCATATGGTACAGTAGAACATCTACTGAGCCAATTTTACCGATCTGCGCGCATGGTCTGAAGCTCATGACGCTGGTGCACTTAGGGCGTGTCTAAATCCGCTAGTTTAACGACAAAAAAGGCAACGGCACGCCTGGCACATGGTCCAAAAGGGTTGTCTCTAGTGAGTCATGGGTGTGTTTTGGGGGCGATTCCCCATCTCCCATTCCCTTTAAAAGCCAGTTGGGCTCGCACCAATGTGTATTCATTATTTACATGGCGGAAAGACTGAACACTTCTATTTTCAATATTTAAAAATATGTGTGCCTGCTGCGCTTCCCTGTGTGTAATAAGCAGTATATGGATATTGCTAACAAATTCTTTAAAAAACACAAAAATACTGCGCTGTTGACTTTAGAGCAGGTTTGTGTTGGTCAATGGTCAGTCGTTTTCAGTTCCTCAAAACAGCAACACGCCAACAATGCTCCTGAACACACCTGGTTTAGACCAGCCGTCCATGGGTGAACAGATGGTGTGAGTACATTTGCAATTTAAACAACTTCGAACTGGACATGAAAATGAGAACTGTTGGGCTGAAACTAGAAAAAACTGCACTGGCGTTGTGCCTGACGTGGCGTTGCACCGGGTGTATGATAAGGCTCTCTGTATTGGCAGCAAACTCTGGTCTAGCACAAATCCTCATGGCCGTGTCATACTTCACACCTGATAACACACATTATATATTTAATTACATAAGTCAGGTAATATAAGTGTATTTTCTAGGGCTGTCAAAATTAATGCGTTAAAGCAAATGAATGGCACTAAATGTAATAACGCAGCTCTCATTTTCAGTTTGATCCATGGCGTAGCCCGTAGTTGGAGAAATCGAGATAAGCCATGGAAGTAAAAGATGCAGCAGCAAACATTAACAGGAAAAGAAAAGGGTTAACTTTAATATTACTATTCTAAACCAAAAGTGCAGTTATTGGCTACAAGCTACCATATTTTCTGTTTAACTTTTATTAGTGTGTTTTTACACTGAGCACATTCTCTGCAGTCTGAGCGCGATGCACTGACGCTCACTCTCGCTGAGGTAAAGCCTTAACACCATCACCACTTACAGTAGGCCCGTACATGTTTTATTGAACTAAATACATTACAATCTGCTTATTTCCTGAACAAGTGCGTCCCCAAGTCTGTGTTTCTCACACGTGAATTGCGGCAGAGTGAAGCTCATGCCATTAAATATTTTAGCCCTAGTATTTTCTAACATGGCATCTGTAGCCTGTATTACTGTTATTACCTCAGAAACACGGGCAGGGCCGGCGCTAGCCATTTGGGTGCGATCAAACGAAAAGTTTCACCATGTAAACGACCTGACCCGATTACTTTTGAGTGTGCGTCCTTATATGACGCAATACACAGCGCGCGCCTTCACCACTGAAGAGTGAAGAGTGAAGAGTGACCGCGGCGCGCTCACACCAGGTTATAATGTTGAGAGGAAAGTTAATTTTTCTGAGGGGTAAACTTTTTATTTCGTTAGAAGTTATTAAGATAATGTTGGCATAATGCCACAGACAGCTTGGCAACACCCTCTCATATTAACAGCGTTTGTCCCAGCACTTTTTACTTCAAAAACGTGCATGTAAACGTGGCTATTGTCTTACCTGCAAGCGACCCGCGAGCATCATCCCGCTGTCTCTTCTTTTTTCTTTTTTCCGCCCCCGACTCTTGGTGCCTTTTCGAGGCCATGTCTGAGGTCGGTGTCTGCCAAATTTGACATTGATTGAGGCATAATCGAACAGACCACTGGGAGGTGGGGAAGGGGGGGGGGGGGGCACCAGAGGGAGACTGGCACAGAGATTCACCTTTTTCTCGACTAATTTGGTCTAGGCCTATATTACTTTTGTATTGCTTTTGTATATTAACATGCTTTTAGAAATATTTTATTTGTCATTTATACTAGTAGCCTATTGTCATGATTTTTTCACGACCCAGATTTTTTGGTGCCCCCCCAAGCACTTGGTGCCCTACGCGCAGTGCGTGATGTGCGTGTGCGGAGCGCCGGCCCTGAACACGGGTGATTTGAAACATGTATATTGCATTGTTTGCTGTTGAATTAACTGAAGTACTAAATTAAAAGAAGATCCCACTGTTGTGTGTCGGTGATTAAACCAAATGTTCTCATTACATATTACAATAATCTGGAGTTTTGAAACTATGATTATCTGGACTGAAATAACTGAAAGCCTGGGATCAGGTTTTGCCAGAATGACTAGCTGTGATCATATAGGATTTTTGTATTAAGATTAAGATTATACTTCTGTTTACCACGAGGTGGTGCTCAATGACTGAGAAAATCTCATCGTGTTGAAACTGGAGTTGTGTCTGAAGGTTTAAAGAGAAATGATCTCAGTAATAAACTGACTGCTGCTGTGACAGGTGAGCTGCTTTGGTTTGTGTTCAAAACAGTCAACAGCCTCCAGCCTTTCCAAACACAACACTGCACATGTTACCAGCCTCAGACCTAGGGGATATCTGGGCAGGCTGCAAATGATACACAGGCAGTGTGCACTGCGGATCGGTGAATAAACTGTGAAAAACACGAGAGAACAGAAGTTATGTCTTTCCACACCGGCAGTCAGTTTATTACTGAGATAATTTCTCTTTAAATCTCTTTTCTTTTTAAAAGGATTCAACATTTCAAAACTTCGACACTCTTAAAGTGCATTTGATGAAAGACAAGTTAACAAACATCAAATACAAAAAAATACATAGTAAATGTATGCAAAACATACCAGTTTGTACATAATATTATGTATGTATGCTTATATGCAGGTACACATCATTATATGCATTTGGAATCTTGCATACATTTACAATTATTATCAGATATTGTATAATACGAAAAGTGTCAAAATGCACAAAAAATATTTATCAAGAGACCAAAAATTGTTAAAGACCAGATTTCAGAAGAAAATACATTAGATGTCATTCCACTTGCTGTATTAATTTGATATAATTCGTCTCTTATTTTACTCATGCACACAGAAAAAATACATGTGCTGATCAAAATGGCGACTGAAACGAGAAAACAACATACTCTCAAAAACGGAATTCTAAAACGTCAAAATGACATGAACTCAATATTTCAGCATGATAAACACTTGTCTAATGTCAATCAATATAAACCATGCATGAAATACGATTAAACTCACTCTTTAGCTGTTTTTATAATCTTTTGTGAATTAAAACTCTTTTTTTCTAGATTAAGTACACTTTCCAACAAACTTAAACTCTATGCATAACACTTGTTGATTTCCCCAAGTTCAATTAAATTAACCTTTTACTGAATGATGTTCATACCTGTGAAAAACAAGAGAGAACAGAAGTTTTGTCTTTCCACAGCGGCAGTCAGTTTATTACTGAGCGCGCTGAACTTTTCATGTGCGCAAAATGCGCCATCTAGTGGTGTGGGGGCGTAGTGCCACAAAGATGCTATAAATAAACTCAGGTCTTACAGTTTTTTTCAACTGCTTACACACATTTTCCAAAGGTTTCCTCTTTTTTTCAAAACTTAACACACAAATTCATGAATTCCACACACAAGATGCAAAATGCCTCACATCTCTTTCAAAATGAAACAACACAGTCAAAATATCACAAACATATTTCTTACGTTGTAAATACCTTTACCATAATGTTATATTTTTGATTATGTCATATACACACTGTTATTCAAAACCTAAAGCTCTTCTTTTAAAAGCTCACATGTACATGAATGAATGTAATTGGGAGAGAGCTGTTGAATAAAGTAAAAACAAAAGCAAAATTGAAACCAAACTTTTTATTTATGTTTTTATTTTTTTTGCTCTTTGTGGTTGTAAGTGTAGTATTAGTGTACACAGTTTGGAAAAAAAAAACACATCAAAAATATGTAGTGTTGTAGCATGTAGTGTAAAACCAAACATAATGTGTGTGCTTGCATGTGGAGATGGTTGGGTGTATCTAGGCTCCATCTCTCCTCCGGCTTCGGTCCGGCCACAATACTTCATCCACGTCACATGCTATATTCTCTCTTGCCAGACACCGTGGAAAGAACCTTCTTGTATGGCGTATCCAACCTTGGATGGAGGCAGCATCAGTGTCTCCACAACTTCTCTTACTCTGTCTGCATTGTTTGCATCCATTGTCCAAAAGCTATTACTTGACCTTTGGCCTATGTATAGGCCACTACTAAAGTTATGATTGGTTGTTGTTAAGTAAAGCAACAAGTGTTTGCACATGTGAGGAGTTAGTATGAGGCACTGATGAATTAGTGTGGCATTTTGATTGGTTGTGTTTATAAAAGAAAATCAAGAAACTTCCTGTCAGTTTTTGTGTGTTGCCTAGAAAATTGTGTGTTTTGTTTTGCAAAAAGTGTTTAATGAAATTGAAAACTGAGTAAAAGGCCAAAAATTAGTGTATGGTTTTGCAGATTTAGTGTGTGGTTCTGGTGTTTGAGTGTCAGGTTTTAAAAATTGTGTGACAAGTAACAATTTTGTGTCTAAGCAGTTGAAAAAAACTGTAATAGAACAATTCTCCTTTTGTGAAAAGGAAAAAAAAATAAAACTTTAGGAAATGTGTACATATTTATGGGGGGGTTCAACGTATATATTACATTTTCTCAACCCCTTACACACACACTGAAGACTGAAGTTCATATTTAATGAAAATATAAATAAGTTTTATGAAGAGATTTATGTTGGTTCAGTAATAAACCAATCCTAGGGAAATATTGCTGAAGCTAAGTAAATGTATTATATGAAGAAGAAACATGTTTATATAATAAATATTGAGGGAATATTGCTAACATGTTTGTGGTTGTATCAGTAACCCTGCCCGTTCTAATAATAGACTGAACAATGTTTCTACAGAAACGAGTATAGGGGAATAAAAGAGCTTAAAGCGGAAAATGATTCAAGTGCCAAAGCTGCTTTAAAAGCCCACATGAGAGCCATAAAACCTCTGAAAGGAGGAAGTTAGAGATAACATTTACATTTAGCAGATCTCTTAACCTGTGAGTGCATCGGTGTATTCAATCCAAACTCTCCTTTCTAACAGCATGATCTACCAGACGAGCTCCTCAATCACTGATGTTTTTAATACTTAGAGACCCCCCCCCACCACCACCACACACACACACACACACACATAAATAACATCCTTTTCCATTGTAACACCGTCATTATATCACAAGATGGCAGGGTTACGCTTTCTTTGTGGGATAAAAAGATAGTTTGCTTTATATGTGACATTTAGCTCTTTTAAATGTCCTTTTAAATTGTATATATATATTGTTAGAACCATAATTATTGCTTTACAAACTATACACTATCATTAAAAAGTGCAGGGTTAGCAAGATGTTTAAATAATACTTTTATACTTTTAAGGGTGCATTAAACTGATCAAACATGATGGTAAAAACAATTATAATATTAGATTTATGAATAGAATATTGTTCAACATAGTTTTCAACATTGATAATAATCATAAATGTTTCTTGAGCAGCAAATCCTCATATTAGAATGATGTCTGTGACAATAAAGACTGGAGTAATGATGCTGAAAATTCAGCTTTGATCACAGGAATAAATGGCAAAATATAGAATAAAATAATTTTCATTGACACTTAATGAGCTAATTATTGTATTTTTAAATGGCCTCATACAAGCCCTTAAGCAAGACCCCCGAGTCCATTCAAACAATGTGCTTATTCATCAGTTCACGGGCTGTGAGAAAGCACAGGCCATCTCAAGAGTATCTGCGATTTGCTGATAGCATTAATACGTCTGAAGACAGAATCCCTCACCGACGGCACAAGCCTATCTAATTGGCAATTAAAGCAACCCGAGCCACTCGTCTCCAACGTGTCGATGCTTAAAGAAACACACATAAAACAGATGAACGATTCTTACTCTTGGCAAGAAAGCACTTTCTTTTATGAGCCGAGCGATTAGGGATTCTGTTCACCTGCGGCTGCTCCTGCAGACTCTCACAATCGAAGGGAAAAAACGACCGCTGAGATTCCCAGCAGAACTGCCGGCTCAGCGCTCGACCTGCTTCTGCAAATCAAATATGTGGGCATTATCACCGTGGGAGAATCCGTCTCTAATCAAATAACCAGTAATTCTGGTACACGCCGGCCTGTGTTGTTCTGTTTGCGGTGCTTAAATTGCAAACAGGATTTCACGAGGAGTAATCTGAGGGTCTGTTTGGCACAAGAGACGGATCCGGCACGCCAAGGTCTGTGTGCCGTCAGGAAAAGGCCCGGCTGCCTTGGAAACAGAAGAAGGCGACCCAAAGGAGGAAAGCACTCAAGAAGGGGGCGGGAGGCAGAGGGAAAAAAGGTGGAGTGTTGTATGGAGAGAGAGAGAGAGAAATAGAGAGAGAGAGAGAAAACACTCTGGATTCAAGAGAAAGAGTCAATGTGAGAGACATCTGGGGGGTGGGAATGAAGTGGTGAATGAGGCAGAGAAAGTCTGAGGCGTTCTTCACACACCACTGCTCGCCTCGTTCATTCACAAAACAAACGCAGGAAGGCGTAGAGGAAGCTGAAGAGAGAGAGAGAGAGAGAGAGAGAGAGAGAGAGAGAGAGAGAGAGAGAGAGAGAGAGAGAGAGAGAGAGAGAGATCCGCATAACAGGAGGCAGTGCAGCAACAGAGCGCCGCGACCAGGCATGCGAGTCCCCCGAGAGGAAGGTTAACCGCAAACGCAGAGCAGAGCGAGCCAGATATCCTCCACGACACCACAGATGCCACAGACTCCCACACCCTTGAGCGGAAACCATTGGGCTCCTGGCGAAGGGGGTCCCGACAGATGCAGCGGTCCCTGCGCAGGGCCCCGGGCTCGGCCCTCAGGTGGCTGGGGCTGAAGGTGTGCCGCAGGAGTGCGCTGCTGCTGGTCCTGCTGTGGCTGGCCTCCTGGCTCTTCCTCAACGGCCTGGTGTTCGTGCACAGGAACATGTTCTCAGACTTCTGCACTGACGACAAGAGCAAAGAGATCCTGCAGAGGGTGGTAAGCCCAACTTTTCTGATGTCTCATTTCCATATCTTTTCAAAAAGTAGCTCACTAACTCATCAGTCTTGCCTAAAGTGCAAACAAAACAAGTAAAGTAGACTAAACTTAAAGAGTTAGTTCACCCAGAAATAACATTTATGTCATTAATGACTCACCCTAATGTCGTTTCACACCCATAAGACCTCCGTTCATCTTCGGAACAAGATATTTTATATTTAGTCCGAGAGCGTATGCAATTGTATGCACACTATACTGTCCATGTCCAGAAAGGGAATAAAAACATCATCACAGTAGTCCATATGTGACATCAGTGGGTTAATTAGAGTCTCTTGAAGCATCGGAAATACATTTAGGTCAAAAAATAATAGAAACTACGACTTTATTCAGCATTGTCTTCTCTTCTGTGTTTGTTTTCAGTCCTTAAATAAAGATGTGAATGGTTATGAATCAGCGTATTGATTCATTTTCAAAATGATATGATTAATAAGTTATATTGCTTTAACACTTTAAAGACACTTTAATGAAATTTAAGTTGAAATGACTTAAACATCTAAGTTAGTTGTACTTAAAAATTAAGGCAGCATGTTTTTTTGATGCATCTGTCAATTTTGAGCCAATTTTATGGCTTTTTGGTGTGTTTTCTCTTTCTCTCAGATTAGTGGAAAGAAATACACTTTTAAGTGTGTCTTTTATGGCTCTTTATCTGTTGGCATTCGTAGATTTCATTAAAGGCCGTTTTCTCAGAATGAGTGTTTTTCTCTTTACTCCAGCAGCATTTACATACACCAAACTTCACAGTTTTAGTTTAACTATATTCTGAAGGTGTTTGCCAAGGGGTTCATTCAGCCGAATTTATGCAACATTTTTTTATTACGATATTTATCATGATTAATGGGAGTGAGGAAGAAATCCAAAACCTCCTCCGTAAAAACATTCTACTCTGTCTAAAAAAAAAAAAAAAAAATCCAGCAAGATTTTTGAACCTGACTTCATCCAGTGTTCAGATTTTTTGTTCTCGAAATGTATGCAAATGATTGCATATTTAATTAGATAATGCCTTATTTGCATATTTAAACATAATATTTCAGAAAACCTTCTTTCTGCAACTCTTAATGAAATCAGTCCACTGGAGAAGTACTGTGATATCTATTAGTTAATGTTTTACCCATGTCACCAGGAGAGGCTTGCTTTAAAATTGCAAATGAGACGCTATGCAATGAAATATGCAACAATTTGCATACATTTCCATCTGAACATTGGATAAAGATGGTTTCAAAATTCTTGTTTCATTTTGTTGTTTCAGCTCTCTTTTCATCAAGACAAATCCATGTTTTAGGATTACATTTTTGATAAAATCAGGCAAATGATATAAAATACAGATAGAAATAAAACTGTAAAATTTGGTGAAGTGCTGCTGAAGGGGCCTTTCAAGATATGCATTGTTTTTGCTTAACACTAAAAGGCACTAATTTACAACAGACTAGTTTTTTTAAATATGAAACAAAAAGAAACGGTCTGTCACCAAATCAGATGTCGTGTCACAGTTGTAGCAGTACCTCTGGGGGTTTTCATGAGTTTTCCACCAAACGATACACAAAGCGTTTCATAGGATTACTCAGTCAAGCACTGAATCATGGGTAGCAGCAGTGACGGACCTCCATTAAAGGCTTAAGCTTTGTTCCTCGAGGGAAACCTAAAGCGCTTTTACAGCCACTGGATTATGTGATGTCAAGTGAGTGCTGAAAGAACATTTTGTTTGTTGCCACATCGGGATCCGCAAAATCCTGGTGGCCTTCAAACTGGGATTGGAAGATGATTACTGGCAATAACTAGTTGGAAAGTTTTTGCACGCAAACTCATTACTAAAACAAAATGTGCTGTCATGAGTGGATTCAGAGCATGTTTTAATTCGAAAATGCTTCACTGAAATAGAACAACCACTTATAATAATAATAATAATCATTACATTAGCAATACAATGTCAAACTGTAAAGTACAAAAAGGTCATTACAATATAATCATTTCAAAGTTAATAAATATATCAAACTATTACATATTTAAAGATTCTTTTGTTTGAAGTAACACTGACTGATACAATCATTTGAACAATGCGAAGTGAATAACATTTTTGCTCCTGCAATATCTAAGATCATGAGACAGAAGTCATGTCATTCTTAATATTTGGGCACGCTTAGATAAATATCACAGCTGCAAGCGAATGGAATGCTGCCGTGTGCCAATATTGTGCAAATGATGATGGGTGGAGATCCTAACTATGAGGTATCAGTCATTTTGGCAGTGAGGATGAAGTGAAAATAACAGACTGGCTGATGTAATTGTTGGGTCTTAGTCAATAAGACTTAGTCTCTTTTTAGTTGAGGTATATAATGGTTCAGGTTCTAGCTGCATGTACAGTGTGTAGCTATTACTCTAGTAATTACATGCAACACACTATATTGCCAAAAGTTTTGGGACACCTATATTCAAATGAACATGAAATTTAATGACACCCCATTCTTAATATGGAGTCGGCCCACCCTTTACAGCTATAACAGCTTCAACTCTTCTGGGAAAGCTTTCCTCAAGGTTCAGGAGTGTGTTTATGGGAATATTTGACCAATTTTTCTAGAAGCCCATTTGTGAGGTCAGACACTGATGTTGTAAGAGAAGGCCTGGCTCTCAGTCTCTGCTCTAATTCATCCCAAAGCTGTTCTATCAGGTTGAGCTCAGGACTCTGTGCAGGCCAGTCAAGTTCCTCCACACCAAACTCACTCATCCATGTCTTTATGGGCCGACGCGTTGTGCACTGGAGTGCAGTCATGTTGGAACAGGAAGGGGCTAACCCCGAACAATTCCCACAAAGTTGGGAGCATGAAATTGTCCAAAACGTCTTGCTGAAGCATTAAGAGTTCCTTTCACTGGAACTAAGGGGTTAAGCCTAACCCCTGAAAAACAACATCACACCATAATTCCCCCTCCACCAAACTTTACACTTGGCACAATGCAAGTCAGGCAAATACCATTGTCCTAGTAACATTGCCCAGACTCGTCTATCGGATTGCTAGACAGAGAAGCGTGATTGGTCACTCAGAGAACACGTCTCACTGCTCTAGAGTCCAGTGGCGGCTGCTTTACTCCACTGCATCCCACGCTTTGCATTGCACTTGGTGATGTAAGGCTTGGATGAGCTGCTCGGTCATAGTAACACATTCCATGAAGCTCTCTACACTGTTCTTGAGCTCAGGCCATCCTTAAAAATATTCTTGTTTGCCGTAACCCGACCGACCCTGTCAATTTAGGGCAGACTCAAATTATTATTATTTTTTCCTTTTAGTCCGACCGACTTGCCGGTTGTAAATTTGCATTAAGACCGACCAATTTCTTTTTTTACTCTTCAAACAACTAATACAAAAGTAATAAAATAATATGAAATATATTTTAGTAAGTATTATACATATATAAATTGCCTGGGTCTACATACAAACGAAGGCTACGTTCTTTATTTTATAGAAAAACCCGTGACGTCATCTATGTTTACACTAAGGTTAACGGATGTCTATGGCCTGCACGTGCGTTCGTTTCGGCTTATTCTCTCATTCACTGTAACGTTAGACTATTAAAGCCCTGTCGGAGATTTCACCGCATTGTGTGACAGGAGTCAGGACCATGGACACGTTACACACACCAGGCAAGTGCACTGCAGAGGGGAGGGCTTTGGGGGTTTGAGCCCCTGCCCTTTTTGAAAATTAATCAAAAGTGCCCCTCTCAACATTTATCATTACTATATTGTGGCCAATAAAACAGAATTTGAATTATAATTAATGTAACAACATGTACAAAACAGTAACAAATGGCGGAAAAGCCATGTTTATCTTGTCTCTGTCAGACTGAAATATCGTTGTCATAACGCGTTGCTATGGGTAGCGTGTGTTTTGCTCGACCGCAGCGCGTGGTGGGAGCGGCGGCACTGGTTGTAACTTGAAAATTAATGCTTTATGTAAAGTTCTGTCGATGGATACGTGCTGGCTCCTCATAGATAGGCTACACTACAACAGCGATAGTAAAAGAAAAACGTGGGCAAAACGGTCTATCTTTGTAAACTGTGTTCAATGCATGCGAGTGCTGCCGTATGACCAGTCATTTTCGCCATCATCACCCAGAATATTCGCCAGAAGACGCGAATGAGAACTCTGCAGTGTGTGAGAAGCTGTCTCTCTGCGCTGGTACAAAAGCGCGCGCACGTCTAACAGTGCGCAAATATTGAGTTCTTCAAGTCTTGCGCTTCAACGGACCAACTCACAGAAAAAGTATATCAACATCTTGATGAGTATCCAAGCAGACATAGTCTGATGCCTTAAGTGAACTGTATACAGTTGAAAAAGACGAGCATATCCCTGTATTAGGTCTTAAAGGGGCAGTAGCCTTTACTGCTGTCTGTCAAACAAAAGATAAGGACATCACTCACTACCCTTGATTGAACAGCTTTTGTAATTTAAAAAAAGATTGATCTTTAATTTAAACAGTTACATGTGCAGTTATTTTACACTTGATTCATTTATTAAATTATTAAATTAATACATTACTTCAGATCTACCTGAAAAAATCTGAAAAGCATTGTTTATTTTATTAGTATCTTTGCTCAATAGTATTTATTTGTGCTGCTGCTTGTATTTAAGTTTTTTGTTCTTATTTTCTTTATTTTTATTTGACAGTAGTTATTTCTTTCCCTGAGCATGGCAAATAACAATAATTCATTACATTTTTATAGCGCTTTTCTAGACACCCAAAGCGCTTTACATATAGAAGGGGGGAATCTCCTCAGCCACCACCACCAAATAGCAAACCGTACTGAAACCGTGAACCTGAAACCGTGAACCTAAAACCGTGATACAAACCGAGCCGTGAGCAATTACACCCCTAGTGTAACATATGTATGGGGGTGTCACAAAATTAGAAAATTTTCAATGGGTGCCATGACTGAAAAAAGGTTGGGAAACACCGATTTAGTGAATGTCTGTGGCTTGACGGCAGGAAAAACAATCCAAACAATCACGATTTTTAAACCTTTTTCATCATTAATGTTAATCAAAGCTATTATTCTAAATGCAGGCTGTCAAGAAGGAGGAAAGAGGGGCAGTGTCTCTTCAAAAAAACTGACAGACAATACATAATATTACAAAAATAAAATAACGTCTGAAAAAAATGCTCTGCCATTGTCTGTGATGTTTGTTTACTGTAATATTTACCAGTAAAGAGTAGGTTATAGCTGCTTAATTAATTGAATTCATAAATAAAAAAATCTTTTTAATTTTCAAATACACTAGTCTATATCACCATATGCGTTGGTTTAGCAACAAGTGCAAGCCACTTCAGAGACACATAGCTGCGTGTTCTGAGCTAACACAATCGAGCGTAAAAATACGAATACATATACATATCATATACAATACATATCACTGGAAAATACTAAAACGGGAAGATAGCGGGAAAAGAGCTAAAATACCTGAGAAACCAACGCTATCTCACGACCAATTCGTACTAATTCATACGAGTGAATAAAAGGTGTCTAAGTCGTACGAATTTGTACGACCTCACTCGTACGAATTTGTACGATTTGTCTAAACCCACGTGATGGGTAGGTTTAGGGGCGGGGTCAGGGGTAGTCATTCGTATGAATTCATACGAATTTGGTAACTCGTAAAATATGTACGAATTAGCAAAAATCGTATGAATTCGTACGAGTGAGGTCGTATCAATTCGTACGAATTAGCCACCTCGTAAAATTAGTACGAATTGCCGTGAGATCGGGTTGTAGAAACCCAGAAAAAAAGGGAGGGTTGACAGCTATGAGTCAATGACAGCTAGCGGTGGTTGCAACCTTTTCTTAATGAATGCACCTGAAATGTATGCAATAAACATGTTTTTGACAAATATTTCAATTTTTTTGTGGTCTATATAGCCTGCAATTAGCCTATGCACCCGAAGGCACGGCTTGAAGACCCAGTCAGTTTAAATTCATACCTACGTAATCACCATCACCAAAAATTTACTTTTTTTTTTTTACATTAAAATTTGAAAAAAAAAAATTTGACCTACCTACCGACCCTTTTTTTTAAAAAATGTACTGTTACTGCAAACCAAAATATTTTTAAGGATGGCCTCATCTGAAGGCCACGTGAAGTTTGGAGGCAGAAATTTGCCGACTTCTGTGTGCGCTGACCCGCTTCTGTGATTTTATGTGGCCTACCACTTCGTGGCTAAGTTGCTGTGGTTCCCAATTATAATTATAATACCATTAACAGTTGACTGTGGAATATTTAGGAGCGAGGACATTTCATGAATGAACTTATTTCACAGGTGGCAACCTATCACGGCCCCACGCTTGAGTTCACTGAGCTCCTGAGAGCGACCCATTCTTTCACTAATGTGTGTAGAAGCGTCTGCAGGCCTAGAGCTTGATTTATACACCTGTGGCCATGGAAGTGATAGGAAAGTACATGTAAGAAAGAAAAATGTCTCAGATGTAGGATGACAAAAATGTGTTTACATTTAATAATTTAGCAATGCTTTTATCCAAAGCGACTTCCAAATGAGAATAACACAGGCTTTTCAATTTGGATTTGTTTATCCTGTACTGCGTCTATTTTTCCACTGAATTGTCTTACTCTGAGGCCGTTCTCTCATATAAGTCACGGTAGATGTTTGTTTGGTAATGCTTGCGAATCAAATCCTTCCGTAAGCTGTCGCAGCGCCACATACTTTGTCTTAAAAAACTTAAACAGGAATAGTGATTGGTGTAAGAAAGGAGTAAATTCCTAATTTCCAATCTCAGGTCGCTTTAATGGAGACCAAATTCATTCCTGGAAGTTTTTGTGATAGCGCAACTTACCCATCGTTCATGCCTTATTTGTTATTGTACATCTCCAAAACGCTAAAGCGTATTTCTCAGTTGATGAATTGTAAAAACATTCTGATAATCTGCCAAACAGTTAGCTTTTCCAAGGGCTCAACATTGCAATAAACAACCCAGAGTGGTGCACATTCACACAATAAACAGTTTATAGTTTCTGGCAGCATGTGGCTGAGAACCTTTGGGCAATTACTCTTTGAACTACACGAGACCTTTTTGTAATCAGCCGCACCATCTGTCACCTGTGCAACCAGGCCTGTGTGCGATACAATTGTTGGCATGAGTTCATGAAATGTGGCAAACTGTTGTTTTAGTGGTGCTCTGCTGCAAGCTCTCGGTACACTTCCATTCTTTGTTTATTCTCTAATGTGAAGGTTAAGCACAGATGGTCTTGAATGCGGTGGGTAGACACGGTCTACTGAACTGATTGACTTTCATGCAAAGATCATTGTTTTCGTAGTAGGTTTAATACTTCAAATGTGCCATTTTGATATTCTCAAGGCATGAATAAGATATGATACAGCTTGAATAGATGTTAGATTTTTGAGAGGCAAATATACTGCACATCAAGTACAAATTACACTTAAAGATGTGTGAACGTCATTGCACCATATAACTAAATCAAACATTTATTTTAAAGGAAGGTAGGACAGGACATACTTTTTTACACAAAATACGCTGGTTATTATTGATAAGATTATTAATTATTGGATTATTATTATTAGGATTATTGGTAAGATCTTTTCTGCTCACCAAACTGCATTTATTTGATCAAAAATACCATAAAAACAGTAAAACTGTGAAATATTGTTACAATTTAAAATTGTAAAAAAAATTAAAAATGTGAATATGAAATAGTAAAATGTAATTTATTCCTGTGATCAAAGCTGAATTTTCAGCATCATTACTCCAGTCTTAATTAAAATATGAGGATTTGCTTCTCAAGAAACATTTATGATTATCAATGTTGAAAACAGTTGCACTGCTTCGTATTTTTTTGTGGATATAGTGTTACTTTTTTTTCCTTTTCTGAATAGAAAGTTCAAAACAACAGCATTTATTTGAAATAGAAAACTTTGTTACATTATAAATGTCTTTATAATCAATTTAATGCATCCAATGAAAGTATTAATTTCTCTGAAAAAACAGTAAAACATTGACTTTATGGGGGAAAAATCACTAAATATTCTTTACAAAATGGTTAAAAAAATTGTTATACTGACAAAATGTTAATAACTGTAGTCTTAAGGTGAAGAAAAAAAACATTTATTCAAACATAATTTAAACGAATTATTATTATTTTTAATCTGGTTGAATGAATGATTTAATTACTAACTCATAAAGATTGTCAGCATTTTTGAACGAATCTCTTGAATACATTTTTAAATGACTACATTTTTTAACAATCACTCATATTGATGTAATTGATACAATCTTTATTTAAAGTGTCATTTTACACTGTTAAAAGCAAACAGTTGGATCAACTTAAAAACACTACTTCAGTTGGAAACACCTAAAAAAATGACCTTCTTTCAACTTAAAGCTGTAAAATTTATTAGGGTATTTAAGATTTAATTTAAGAGTATTAGGGCTACGTGTAGTTTAGTTTCCATTTCTGTGCAGTGACTGCAGTCTAATTTCTAATGGATACAAATCTAATACAAATGAGTGTGGAGTAGAGGTGAAGCACAAAATAAATGATATTTACCGTAATATAGCAAAACGAGATAGGCACAACAAAGAAAACTTTATGAATTAAGCAAACAGCGTGCTACTGTTACATAATTGAACCATTGAAATGTCTAGGTCTACCTGTCCAGCAGAAAACAAGCCGTCTCTGCGTCCGTTTTGAACCCCTTCAAAGGTCACGCCATCTTTCAAAAGCCCTTTTTATCCTTGCTTTCACATCGGCTCGGTTGAAGTCTCTGTTTTTCTGAAGCCACTCTAAAGTCCGCAGTCTTTAGCCTTTTACAGCGGGTGAATCTCCATTTGTCACTGGTGATTTCCGTTTGAAGCGTTCTGGATCAACTATCAGATTGATCAGTTTAATTATATCAAGTGCTGTGAGAAAAGGCTATAAATCTCAACTTTCACATCCTCACACCCAATATATCCTACTGGCCGAGACGCCTTCTTCATGTGTTATTTGAAGATATGCTTGAATTTCCCACAGAAACCCACCAGTACTGGAACTAAAAACATTATTACAAGCTTACCGCTGTAAACCGAGCTACGGTAAGCAGATCGTTTTCAACACTGGCTGGTTATGTACTTGCTCAAAAAAAAAATTGGATCATTTTTAACCCAAAAAAGTTACAGACTGCAGCTTTAATTTATCACTTTTAGTCACCTTAATTCCACTAGGTCAATCACACATATAGAGTTTGTGCAATCCAATTTACATTATTGTAACTTAATTTTACTGCATTCCAACTTCAATGTATTGATCTTTCCCAAATTATTGTTTAATAACCTGTAAATAAAAAACTTAATTTCAAACATGATTGAAGAAATACTATTTTTCAGAAAGTTTGAACAAAGTTTTGAATGTATTACTCTTTTAAAAAGATTATCTACTTTTGATCCACATAGTTTTATATCCAAACTATTACTTCTGTGATCATTTGAATGATTGCAACAGAAGCAATGATACTGTGTGGTTGAAGAGACTGTTTGTTTGTTTCATAGATGACAACGGCTCTCTCTGCCTCAGCGGCCGCACTGATAAAAACGAATCATTCACTGAAAAAAATGTGTTGGATTTACATGATTTAAATGTGTACATTGGTCCCACATGAATCAATTAAGTTAAACAAACATCATTTGTTCATGTAACTTCAACATCATGAACTCAATACACTTTAAGTCAATTAAGTAGTCAATTAAGTGAATTTTATCTAGATCCCTGACATGTTTCAGGCGTTTAATTTCATATTCATTCATCCACTTCAATTTCATATATTTAAATGTTTAACAACTGAATTATAATACTGCACTAGCTGTTTGACAAACTTTTAGCAAGCAAAAGCACACATTAGCATCTTACATGCTAAGCAACCAAAGCTCTTTCAGCAAATCCATAATGGCATTAGTTGTTTAGGTCCACAAATGCTCCACTCTTCTCCACCCGCTGTAATTTAAATTATTCTAATAATTCTGACATGCAGTAATTTAATATTAAACACACGTTTAAGTCTCCCCTTTCGCACCTTGCTCAAAAATTCATTTTTTTATTTATTTTTCATTTATTCAGTCAATGTGATCAAAACATAAAGAAAAATAACACTTTTACATATAAAATAACATTTGCTCTCTCTTGATTTAGCCATATGCAAAGCATGCTGAGAACCAACAAGCCCCGCCCAGTTTCAGTTAATGCAACAATTATTATTATTATTATTATTATTATTATTAGTATTATTATTATTATTATTACAAATACATCTTTGTTTGTTACGTTACTTGGATAATCTGAGTAGCTCACTTACTTTGTATTTGTAGCAAAAACATATTTTGTATAATTATATCGCACTTCTTATCCTGAGTAATTTAGACAAGGCTTTGTAGACATGTGCATTTCCAGCATACTATTTAAGTTACATTTACTTAAAATATTTACTGCTGGATTTGGCTGATGCAGTGAACCCTTTTCACATGGTGATGACGTATTTTTCCATATTGCAACATAAATCTAGCAATTTTCCTCATATTTCATATTTTAGGGTAATTTTATAACAGTGTTGTCTACATCACGTGTTGTTTCGAGGATGTTTGCTGCTTGATCAATATTATATATTCAAATTAACATTTTATCACAGCTTATTTTTTTGTGTGTACAATCTTACTGGGGGTAAGAACATTTGTAGTTCCCAGAATGCTTTGCACGAGATTTAATTAGAAGAGAACATGCTGACTTTATGTATCTTCATGTGTTTTTAAGCATGATACATTAAAGCTACACTGTGATATTTTCCCCCATCTAGCGGTGTAAAGGTATATGACCATCCAGTGAATAATAGTTTCTGCTCCTCTCAATTCTGATTTCACTTTAACTCCTACGGTGGCCGATTTAGTCCAAGATTAACATGGCAATTCCACTCTACACATTCGGAGGCATCGAGAGTTAAAACACGAAAGGCGAAGCTTGAATTTACGGGTATGTCCCTCTTTGGCTACTGTACTTTCAAGATGGAGGGCCAACATGGCGACCGGCATTCGAACCCCTCACCCGTATGTATTTTCAATGGCATATTACAAACTTACGAGAATACTTTATTACTTGAAAGAAGTAAATATACATTAATGAGCACATATATTTCTTTTAAGTTGGAATTTAGAAACGTTTTTGTCCAGTCGGAGTTTTGAAAGTAATTCAGGTCATTTATGGTGCTTGCTATTATTATTTCTCTTATGTGAAGAAACTCTCTCTTTGGGGCTTCTTCAGCATTTTTGGCAGAGTTTATGAAATGTGCAGTAAGGTAGTAATCAGATTGATGGCTCAGTTAGACTGGCTGACATGTCAATCAATCCAATTGAGCTTGATCCGGATGAAATGAGTAGTATTACTATAATATTATTAATGAAGAATTATTGTGGTTGCTTTCTGTGGTTTTGAATGTGGCGACTGCACACTATATGCATGCACTGACATTTTGTCATTGTGACTTGATTTCTAAACACTATTCGAATGCTTTCATCATAACTATTATATGGTTATATGATTATTACAGGAGTTTGGGCGTGAGTCCAGAACTGAGTCACTGATAAACTCACGCTGTTTGATTGACAGCTCCAGCGATCGTAAAGGGAGCGTTTGTGATTTTAATCACAGTTTAAAGGAAGTGTATGTAAGATTGTGGACAAAACTGGTACTGCAATCACTTTCAAATGAGTGTAGAGCGGTGTACCCCCCTCCCCTCCCCCTGACTCGAGGTTGCCAGATAGGCTGCAGGATCAGCGGGGACGTTTGTAGATCTGCAGCTGTGTTAACTAGAGCAGATCTGGCAACCCAGATGCCCAAACACTACTGACTTCTTAATTGGTCGATAGATGGAGGGCGGAGCTTCAGGCCAAAACACAACATGTCAACATCAACATCAGTTGAGCTGCAACAACAACTTCTAGATGACAATCTCCTGGCCGGACTACTGTTGTCAGTGATATTCGTATTTCACATTAACATGATTTCTTAATGTCTAGTGACATATCAGGCCCATTTTATGATTAATTGAAATACATTTCTTACAAGCTTTCTATTATTGGAATTTAGAAACTGTTGGAGTTTCGGGGCTTACCGTGGTGTAACGAGTGGATCATATGAATCGCTTTGCTCAATGAGCAACTGTTTATAGCAGAGGTTTGTCTCTACTGCTTATAGCATATCGTGAAATAGAACTAATGCATACCGTATAAATGTGTTCACGTGTTATTTTATACATCTAATTTTATTGGCACTTAGTTGAATTATGTTTCTGCTACACAAAGTATTTGAGTTGTGTTTGCAAAGAACATTTAGTTAAAAATGGCTTAGGGTGCATGTTAAAGACATGTAAAGTCTACAAATGAGATGAGTTCAAAATACTTAGAAGTCTGATGCAAATGGTTGCTTCCATTTTGTTTGTTTTTTTAGTAAAACCAAGGCGATATGTTTTATAGTATGAACGTGCGCTGTGATCGGTCTTGCGAAAGGTTTAATAGACACAGGTGAATCCTTGTCATTTATTATTAAGATCACATGCATGTTTGAATGGAGATCACGGTTATTGTTTAATGATTAATCGTGCAGCTCTAGTATGTTTGTATATTGGCATACAAGCATATTTTGGAGCACATTAGGCCCTTTTCTGCTTTTGAATCAGAGTTTTAGTGGGTTTCTTGTGAAGTGAAAATGATGGAGTGACCCAGAGCAGACATTCTTGGCATGCCGGGACTGGCCAGCGCTCAGGCCAGATGGCCATACAGCCTGTGGGCAACAGAAATAGACTGCCATTCTCTGGGGTCTAATGTTTAATCATTACCTTACATGCTCAGAAGCAGAAAGAAAATATTGCTTCCATCTTATTTCATGTCGTCACTCAACACTGGAGCTGCGCTTGCATGCTTACTGCTGCGATTCAAGAACATTTGAGTTTTCTGCTACCTAGATATCTCTCAGTGTGTGTGTGTGTGTGTGTGTGTGTGTGTGTGTGTGTGTGTGTGTGTGTGTGTGTGTGTGTGTGTGTGTGTGTGTGTGTGTGTGTGTGTGTGTGTGTGTGTGTGTGTGTGTGTGTGTGTGTGTGTGTGTGTGTGTGTGTGTGTGTGTGTGTGTGTGTGTGTGTGTGTGTGTGTGTGTGTGTGTGTGTGTTGTGTTTTCTGTTCTTCCACCAGGCCAAAAATACAAGTGCAATTGCTTAGTAACAGCACTCTTCTCTCTCCTCAACAAGCTGGTTTGAGTTAGAGATCGTGTGTGTGTGTGTGTGTGTGTGTGTGTGTGTGTGTGTGTGTGTGTGTGTGTGTGTGTGTGTGTGTGTGTGTGTGTGTGTGTGTGTGTTTTATGCTCAAGAACAGAGGTTTGTTCAGATCTCGAACTCCTACTACACTTGATGTCAACTGTTATTTTATATTTATAGCGTTATTTTAGTTTTAATATAGTTTTATTCAAATTTTTAATATTAATCCAAAAATATTGCAGTGTTATTTTTTTTTTTATTTAAGTTTTAATACAGTTTTATTAATATATTTTGAATAATATTAATCCAAAAAATATTGCAGTGTTATTTTAAATCAGTTTAATCTTTCAATCGTTTTTAGTTTTTGTATTAATATATTGAATAATATGAATTATTACATTTCAATACATTATTATTTTGTATAATATTAACCCATAAATACTGCGCTGTTATTTCTATTTTTATTTAATTTCCAATCGTTTATTAATATTATGAATAATACTAATCCCAAAATATTGCAGTGTAATTTTACTTTTCAATACAATTTCAATAGTATTGTGTTGTATTATGCTGTATTAATATTTTGAATAAAATTAATTACTAAGTTTCTATACAGTTGTATTAATATTTTGAATAATCTTAATCCAAAAATATTGCAGTGCTTATTTTGTTTTTATTTAAGTTTTGATACAGTTTTATTTTGAATTAGCTTTTATTTTATTTTCAGCTTTCATGTTTTAATAGTTAATGGGATTATTTATTTATTTATTTCAGTTTTAGTTTGTTGCAGATAGTTTTAGGTTTTATTTATTTCCAGTTAATAATTTTAGTGCTTCATTTATTTGCCTCATAGTTGCCTTGGAAACTTTTTGTAATATTTTATTTTATTTCAGTATTATTTAAATGAACTGAAATGTGTGATAGGTTTAGTAATGGCAATAACCCTGCCTGTCTTTTTGTCATAACAACAACAAATGAATTGAGAATGAAATGTTTATTCAGTCAATGTGATCAAAACATAAAGAAAAAGGTTACTATGTAGAGTATGCCTGTAGTTCATTTATTTGCATGAGAAGCGCCAGAACGTTCTGTCAAACCCAGGACTTAATCTTCTGTCTTGGCTGTACTGACAGAAAAAAAAATGTTTGTTTCTGTCATCTCGACCGCTAGATTACAAACACAGCCATGATTTACAACATACGAGTCACTTTCTCCGAGTCTCACGACGGATCAGCGGGAGCTTTCCCTGCCTACACACATTCATTTCTCAAATCTCCAAACAGCGAGTGTACTTTCTATACCGTACACACACACACACACACACACACACTGGATTTGGGGCAGTCACTCGTGTTCAGGCCTCACGGTAGAAAAGTTTACATGCAAACGGGAGCTGTTGTCCCATCTGAAGCAAAGTCTGGAAATTAAAACATATGTGGAGAGTTTGGCTGGCACTTACAATGTTTGAAAAAAAAGATCAGCCTAGACTAAAAACGCCCAGTCCTGACCACAGACCACAACATGGATCTTTGGCCCACATAAACACCACGAGAGGCCCACGAGAGGGTGCAGGGGTGAAGCTCTTTCTAAGTTTAGGCTCAGTCGAGCTGATAACAAACCTCTGAGATTCCCAGTGTGTTAAAGTGACCAAATGGAAGTAATTCAGGTCATTTATGGTGCTTGCTATTATTATTTCTCTTATGTGAAGAAACTCTCTCTTTGGGGCTTCTTCAGCATTTTTGGCAGAGTTTATGAAATGTGCAGTAAGGTAGTAATCAGATTGATGGCTCAGTTAGACTGGCTGACATGTCAATCAATCCAATTGAGCTTGATCCGGATGAAATGAGTAGTATTACTATAATATTATTAATGAAGAATTATTGTGGTTGCTTTCTGTGGTTTTGAATGTGGCGACTGCACACTATATGCATGCACTGACATTTTGTCATTGTGACTTGATTTCTAAACACTATTCGAATGCTTTCATCATAACTATTATATGGTTATATGATTATTACAGGAGTTTGGGCGTGAGTCCAGAACTGAGTCACTGATAAACTCACGCTGTTTGATTGACAGCTCAAGCGATCGTAAAGGGAGAGTTTGTGATTTTAATCACAGTGTAAAAGAAGTGTATGTAAGATTGTGGCCAAAACTGGTACTGCAATCACTTTCAAATGAGTGTAGAGGGGTGTATCCCCCTCCCCTCCCCCTGACTCGAGGTTGCCAGATAGGCTGCAGGATCAGCCCAATATTAACCAGCTGCAGCTGTGGGAACTAGAGAAGAGCTGGCAACCCAAATGCCCAAACACTACTGACTTCGTGATTGGTCGATAGGTGGAGGGCGGAGCTTCAGGCCAAAACACAACATGTCAACATCAACATCAGTTGAGCTGCAGCAACAACTTTTAAATGACAATCTCCCGGCTGGACTACTGTTGTCAGTGATATTAGTATTTCACATTAACATGATTTCTTAATGTCTAGTGACATATGAGGGCCATTTTATGATTAATTGAAATACATTTATACATACGGTTCCTTTAAA
This sequence comes from Pseudorasbora parva, assembly GCF_024679245.1. NCBI lineage: Eukaryota > Metazoa > Chordata > Actinopteri > Cypriniformes > Gobionidae > Pseudorasbora > Pseudorasbora parva. Next base: position 33,142,250 of record NC_090195.1, read on the forward strand.
ATAATTATTTATTTAAATCATATTTTTTTTAATCTACAAAGAGACACAATGTGAAATTTAGTTGCTGGTTTAATTTACTGACAATAAATGATTTTGAGAGAAAAACATCTGTAGGCCAGCCTGACGTGGTAATACTCAACTCTAGTCAGAATATGAGTCTGATGCTCCATTGGGCTGTGATTTTGGGGCGTGTTTCAACCCAACCAGGAAAAACATCAATTGGATAGACCTACAACCAATCAGAGCAACGAAGCGACACATTATCAAATGTCAACAGAGCTCAACTGCACTGTGTTGCCAAGTCCGCATTTTTTTTCCGCGGGTTGTTTTCTATGTCCGCAGGTTGAAGCGACTATTATGTGATATATAGACCCATGAGTGCGAATTTTAGCAGGTAACTTTGCCAAAATAACACACATTTTACCCCCCCAAACACCATTTTTTTTCCAGAGAACCCCCCGAGAAACTATTGTTTAGGGCTAGTAGTTGGCAGGGTTTTTTGTATAAACTTGGCAACCCTGTCTGCACGTGCGCTGGAATAAACGATCTTTGCCGTTGTTGTAAAAAAATAGAATAATTTAATGATACACAGAGTACTTACCCAACATGATCATCATTTCTGAGAGAAATAGTGAAGGTGAATGCAGATACAAACAAGCTCTCCTTTTATGATTCGAACAAATATAACCCAAGCCCCTTTGATGACGTGATGATTACGTTACTGTTGATCATCTGTCCATCATCGTCTAAAGCCCGCCCTGATGATTTCATTGGTCCAAACAGTTTCTGTTCGGAGATAATTACTCCTCTATGGAGCGAGGCCAGACCGAACCGCCCGACCTAAAATGTTGTGGGCGGGGCTAAGTTTGGCTGGCATCCAGGCTATCTGTAGGCCTATGAATCATTACATATCAGAAATAACTGATCACTGGTGATTTTGGTTAGTTGTGTACACACAATGTTAAACTTTGAGCATTGAGCAAACTTTGCAGTAACTTTTTGGTTTGAAACCTTTCATAAACACATTTTTATAAATATCAGTAGTTTTAAAGCTGTTAAGATAACTGAAAAACTGTTGTCCAGCAATTTGTATAATCTCACATTTCAGGGGCAAAACTAGCAACATGGCTGTTTTATTATGAATTGACATAACCGTAAACATGATAATGCATGAGAGAAAAGGTTTGTAGATATCTCAAATAAAACTGCTCATTTTGGGCCCTATCTTACACCAGGCTCGGGGAAAAGCGTGTTTTTTGCTAGTTTCAGCCCAACGCAGTTCTCATTTTTACGTCCAGCGTCACGTTGTTTAAATAGCAAATGCACTGGCACATCTGTTCGCCCATGGGTAAAGTGCAGGGTGTGTTCAGGAGCATTGTTATTTTGAGAAACTGAAAATGACTGAGAATGCTATTACATTTCTACGTATTGATCGATTTCCAATAAAACGCACACACAAATGTCATAGTCTCGTGCCAAAAGACTTTCGGACTATATCTCCATTATTCTAACAAAGTGACAGCAACTTTTGCACAAGCGAATGCCATTCACACTGTCTTCAGAGAATGTTAAAATCCAGTGCTATCATTGGCAATTTTAGCCAAGCAAGTTGAATTACACACGTGTGAATTTCAGTTTTGCGACAAACGAGTCAAATGCTCTAGCAGGCTTTTTTCGAACAGAGGACATATTTTATAATAAGGGGACAAGCAAGGGAGAGCATCCCACAAACCATTCTGATGGATAATGATAAGGAAAACCCATCGTCAGAGCCAGTGCAGATATGAGCCGGACTGTGTGCGGATAACAGCTGTTTACTTTGGAAGGTGACAGAGGACGATTTGCAGTGTAATCTCTGTGGGACACAAATCATCCGACGCCCCGGAGCCCCTGAACTGACATATATATGTGCAGACAGCAGCAACAACCAGTAATTAGCTCATTTTTCACCAGAGGGTCAAAGAGGGAAAATGCAAGAGCAAAAGCAGATCTGCTTTAACACTGCGCATAAAAATGATTATTCTTGCAAGATTAAATATGTGAATTTCATGCATGGCAGTAAAATATGCTGACAGGTGGCATTGGTAGGCTACCGGATCTCAACATAGGCACATATTCAATAAGTGTGATATGAGATGGAATTAAGATCGCATTGATTAAAAACTGCTTTAACGCAAAGGAAATGAGTTTGATGAGACACATCATAATGAGACATGCTAGGAATAAAAATAAACATAATACAAATGGTGCAATGTAAAATTAGGAATTGTAAAAATTATATTATTATATTAGTGGCCAAAAGGGCGAGCCAAGGACATTGACATATTCACCTTTTATTAAAATATTAATAAAAAAAATATTTTGTAAGCTTATTGCGTATTGTGATAGGAATTAATAATTTTATTTGTGATAACACAATAAAACAAATGACATCATTTTTGGCCACGCCGACATACAAATAAATTACACATGCAAAAAAAGAGAGAAACAACAAAATATTAATAACTGACTGACTATGATTCTGGCCCTTCGTAGATAAGACATCTAAATGATGTTTACTTTACTTAATTAAATTAAATTGTGTCGAAATTAGATATGTTTGTGTTCAATCAGCCTAATATATTTAAAACTGAAGGTTACTTAATTAATTTGCATTAAAACTATATGAAATATTTGTGCTGCCATAACTAACCGGGCAGTGGATCTGTAGTTTCCAGTATGATTTGCAAGGGACTGCGCTAGGAGAGAAAATGTATGGGTTAAAGTGTTATTTTATGTGTTTTTCAGTAAAAGGAAAGATGTTATATAACGTAATATGTTTATGTTCGTGTTTAATGTTCAGTTATGTTGGACATTGAGGAGTTTCTGTAATAGTCTGTGTTTAGGCTGTGGGCACTTGTACAGAAATTTATTGGATGTAATCCTGCTCTCAATTAAATATTTTTAGTTTGTCCAATGAGTTAATTTTGCATTTTATTTTTAAAAAATATGCTTGTTGTTATTGAAATTTTTTAAAGGCAAATTAAATTGATAAAAGTGTTCAGCTTACATAATAAACTTTTATAAATTTAACATAACATCATTGCGTAAACGGCACGTATAAATAGTATGAAACAGTGAGAAATTTAAATGATTTGTATTTACTCAAAGAAATTGTGCCAGCTTTACTTGAATTTTTTGTTCATATAACTAAATTGTTATTTTTAAAAATTGTTTAATATAGTTGTGTGCAACCACTTACCACATATTTTTTAAGTAAATTCAACAAGTCATTTTTTGAGTGTAGCTGTAGTTTGCATTTGTTCTTTTTGCCAAATTATTTTGTATTATAAAAAAAATCTCATTTTTGTTTAATCGAACTAAGTTCATTATAATTTATTCCTGTGATCAAAGCTGAATTTGTCATCATTACTGATATGATGATTTGATGCTCAAGAAACATTTATGATTATCATCAATGCTGAAAAATGTTGTGCTGCTTCATATTTTTGCGGAAACTGCGATCATTTAAAAAAAAAAAAAGGAATAGACGGTTCAAAAGATCTTCTTTAACCAAGTCATTTACTTTCACTTGATTTATTGCATCATATGGCTTGGTGTTTTGGAATTGCTGTTTAAATAAGGAAATGCAATGAAATATGATGCACATTTGTCTTCTAACGGGAGCCGTTCTTTGTTTCAGTGTGATGAGTATCAGCAGGGCGTTCTGACCGGTGACCTCTGCGATGACCTCTGCGTGGCCGGTCGTGTGGAATACAAACGCTGCCTGTATTACGAGAACGGGAAGAAGGTCATGGCCGCCAGCTGGCGCGGGGTGCCTGTTGTTCTCAAGTCAAAGCTGGAGAATTTCTCCTCTTATGAAGCTCTAGCTCTGCTGGAGTACCAGGATGCGGCTGGAGGAACGGGTGGCGAGGAGGAGCTCTCGCCTTTGGATGTTGTGTTTTACGCCACCCTGGAGATCAAAAATTCCCTCGGCCTGGAGACGGGAAATAACTTGACATTGCCCCGATTGTGGGGTCAGCGGCTGAAGGAGAGCGAGCGGACGTATTCGCGAGCTGAGCTGGCCTCGCTCTGGGCTCTCCTTCAGCAGGAGGAGTACATCTTCCTCAGGGTCCTGCAGGATTTGACCCACCACGTGGCCAAGATCTTGGGCTCCTGTGGTCACTTCTATGCCGTGGAGTATTTGGCGGCTGGACACGCGTGGGACCAACACATATTCTCTCTGGAGGAACTGTCACTGAGCCCCTCGCCGAGCCCCTGGAGCGGACAGGACAGGATGTTCACCGCGAGGGATATGGTGTCCCGAGTGGCTCTGAGCTTTCTGGAGATGGTGGAGCATTTCGAGAATGACTTTTCCCATCGCTTGCACCTCTGTGATATCAAACCAGAGAACTTTGCTATCAGGAAGGACCTGACTGTGAGTAAACACTTCATTAATCAGAGAAATCCCCAAATCCCACTCAGAATATTACACACTGTCCGAAAAAAAAGAAAAAAAAAGGCAGCTGTTTTGGATTTAAATTCTCTAAATTTGCGTGATGTCTCTAATCACTCCAATCCTTCTAATATTTATATTCTCGTGTAATCGACGCGCCATCCTAAATGAACCCGTCTCTTGCGTGATACCCAGAAATTTTGAATATTCTGATCTAATATGATTTCTGACCTGTAAGGTTGCCAGAATAATAATCATACACTGTGTGTTAATATGCCAGAGGAGAACTACCCCCCCCCCCCCCCCCCCCAAAGTTATTCAACTAAATATCCAAATGTATTAGGTCTTAATTAATTATATAAACGATAATACTGCTCTGCCAACATTGTCGCTATATGATAAATTAAAATAAGCTGATAACATCACTGTTTCCTCCAGAGCGTCTGTACAGCCGAATCAAATTTTGTTGCAATATTGTCCTGTTTGACACTGTGAAGCTGCTTTGAAACGATCGGCATTGTAAAAGTGCTATATAAATAAAGTTGACTTGACTTGACTTAAATTGGCAAATGCTTCAGAGTCTATGATTGCAGTCATTATGTTTCTAGCGTGTTATGTTTTGGCAACACTTCTTCTAACCCTAATAGCTTTTCCATTCTTAAACAACCATGCTCACATTTTCCAGGATGACAATGTCAAGATTCATCAGGTCAAAATGTGAAAGAATGGTTGGGAGGGGGTATGAAGAATCACTTTCACACATGACTCGACACTTCTCAGTCCAGACCTTAAAGGGTTAGTTCACCCAAACGTGTACATTCTGTCATTACTTCCTCTCCATCATGTCCATCCAAACTCGTAAGACCTTCATTCATCTTTAGAACACAAGTGAAGATATTTTTGATGAAATCTGAGTGCTCTCGGACCCCTCCATAGACAGCAATTTAATGAACACTTTCAAGGTCCAGAAAGGTAGTAAAGACATCATTAAAATAGTTCATATGACTCCGGGGGTTCAACCTTAATTTTATGAAGCGATTCAAATTCTTTTAGTGCGCAATAACAAACAAAAACAATGACTTTATTCAACAATTTCTTCTAGTTTGTGCCAGTCTCCTACGCTGTTGGCATAGTGAAAACAGTGCACCGTTTCCAAGTTTCAGCTCCTCACTGAAAAAAAAGTGTTGGATTTGCATAATTTAAATGTGTGCATCGGTCCAATATGAATCAATTAAGTTAAACAAGCATAATTTGTTGTAACTTCAACATCATGAATTGAATACACTTTAAGTGACCCAATTAAGTAGTCTCAAAGTGAGTTTATATGGCTCCTTGACATGTTTCAGGCGTTTAACTTCATTTTGATATATTTTAATGTTACACAACTGAATTATAATACTGCACTAGCTGTTTGACAAACTTTTAGCTTGCAATAGCACACATTAGCATCTTAAATGCTAAGCATTAAAGTTATTTTAGCTAATCAGTAATGGCATTAGTTGTTTAAGTCCACAATGCTCCACTCTTCTCCACAATGGTAACCCACTGTAATTTAAATTATTCTAATAATTCCAACATAATTGAATATTAAACACTATTAAACACAGTCAAGTTTCCTGCTTTCCCATCATATTAAAACTACATAAAATAACTCTCTTGATTTAGCCGTATGCAAAGCATGCTGGGAACTAACAAGCGCCGCCCAGTTTCAGTTAATGCAACACAAATCATTCAAGTAATCTCAACACAAACAGATTAAGTAAACTTCAATTTGACTTATATTTAAAGGGTTAGTTCAACCAAAAATGAAATTGATGTCATAAATGACTCACCCTAATGTCGTTCCACACCCGTAAGACCTCCGTTCATCATCGGAACACAGTTTAAGATATTTTATATTTTAGTCCCAGAGCATAATGCAGTCAATGCACACTTTACTGTCCATGTCCAGAAAGGGAATAAAAACATCATCAAAGTAGTCCATATGTGACATCAGTTGGTTGATTAGAGTCTCTTGAAGCATCGAAAATACATTTTGTTCCAAAAATATCAAAAACTGCGATTTTATTTAGCATTGTCTTCTCCTCCATGTGCCTCCAAAAAGAATCAAACGGTTAATGAATCAGTGAATCGATCAATGATTCGAATCGCCAATGTCACGTGATTTCACCAGTTCTGAAGCGCCAAAATTAGGACAAAATGTATAGGAATTGTGTTGCTTTAGCTCATTTTAATTGAGCAATTTGAACAAGAAGTAAAAATATTTTTTTCTCAGTGTTGCATCGGCATCACGCACATACATCGTGGTGCTCGTGTGAACAGCGTCGGCCAAAAGTGAGTCGGCACTCTGACGTAGAACCCAGAAGTACTGAACTTTTTCACTAACTCCGCAGTGTTGGAGACTGGCACAGGCGAGAAGAAATAGTAATAAATGGTTAGTTTTATGTGTACAAAAAGTATTCTCATCATCTCATAACATTAAAGTTGAACCACTGGAGTCATATGAACTATTTTAAATCCTTTCTGGACCTAAAACGCTTAAACTGCTGTCTATAAAGGGGTCAGAAAGCTCTCGGATTTCATAAAAAATATCTTTATTTGTGTTTCGAAGATCTCACAGGTGAGGTGAGGGTGAGGAATTAATGACATGAATTTGGGTTGAACTAACCCTTTAAACTCATTGAATGTCTTTGGGATGTGCTGGAGGAGGCTTTACAGTGCTGGATTTTTGCATTGTCAATGCAAAATCTTGACCAAAAATGTACGCACCATTTATGATATTATTTCCATCATGATCATACATTTTTGGTCAAGATCTTGAAAAGCTGATGAAATGAAAAGCTACAGACTCCATCAATTAGGGTTAGAAGAACTATTGCCAAACATATAACATGCTACATAAAAATCACTGCAATAATGATCCAATCATTGACTCATGAAGCATTTGCCCGTTTAAATCCAAAGCCATCTTTTAGTGGGGCTGGGCTGTGTAAATCAAATATGTACCAAATGACTTTTAATGTGGCATGTCGCATAGCATTTTTCTTTTTAGTGTGGATAGACACATTGGTCACACTTTATATTAGATGTCTTAGCTACTATGCACTTATATTAAAAAAAAAGAGGCTGTTGTTAAGGTGGGATACAGGTAATTATGGATACGGGATCCTGTTGAATCGGCGTCGGGCTGTCGGTGAAAGAGAGAACTCTGATTGGCTGTTCAGCTTAGCAAACAAGTCAGTGCACTAGAATAAAAGTGAAAGGGATGAACGCAAGCAAAGAAGTCAGGACGGTACAGACAAAATGCCATGAGCATTCAATGCACTAATATTTTCATAACACCATGAGCCGACTGGGATGAATAAAGTGATCTGCGTGAATGATATAAAGAATGGTAAGCAAGCACTGCTTTGTTTATGGTTTGTATATCTGCAGTCTTAGTTTATCTTTTTAAATGATGAAAAATAGACTTTATACCTGCTGATATAGACAGATATTTACTTACACGCAGGCGCAGAACGCATGTGACAGTCCCCTTTAGTCCTTTTGGTGTGTTTTAGTGCAGCTCTTTTGGCCGAGACGAGACGCATCCGTCGAGACACAACAACACAGTCAGCTTTCGTCGCCGCTGGTTCTTTGGTGACGGTTTGGTGTGTCCCAGCCTTAAGTTTAGGACAGGTTTAGTGGTATGCATAGGTTAAGAGTCAACAGTGTAATTATTGATGCAATTACAGAAATTAATTACAGCTGTAATTACATGGAGTTTAAATATATATATATATATATATATATATATATATATATATATATATATATATATATATATATATATATATATATATATATATATATATATATATATATATATGAGTACAATATAAAAGCACACAATACACAATAAGTGCATTGCATCAAATGATTACTTTAAATGTCAGCACATAAAATACACTTAATAAAAAGCGAGACCGACACATTTCTTCAAGTATGAGTATGATTAAATGTAAGCATTGTGGTCGACCGAATCCTCCCAGGCACGCCTTGGACCCAAATCTAGATCAAATAGTTTCATGAAGAGTACATATTTATTTTACAATGTTTCTTTTCCGTATTAGATTAGTATATAACTCTAGTAATTAGATTATTGCTTTTAGGTTATTCAGCATATTATTGGCAAGTATTGTTATAATCAGGTTAAATTCACGAGCGCATAATCCTTGTCTTTAAATCTGTGATGTAAACTACAAGAATGAGTGTTTAACAGCTTGATTACATTTCCTAAAGATGTCCTGCCTGTGCGGTCTAAGACTTGTTAAGGTCCAGATATTCCAAGTATTTAAGCTAATTATGATTATAAATATGAATAATAATAGGAGGAGGTTTATTTAAAGTTTGACAAGGCTGGATATTGCAGTACAAAACCCTGACATGTGTCAAACATTTACATATACTCAGAAACAACCATTATATACCCAGTTTAAAAAGAGCTAAAAAATACAAAAATCACACAATTCTGACATAATATTATCATTAACATATAGTATAATTTAATATTAAATCAACAATGATTTCTTCAAACATAAGCTATCTATTTTAGCATATCAGTTGGTATAGTAAAAGAATTATACTGTGAACTCAAACATGTATCCAGATCTCATGATGAAATGATGAATGATCTGTGGATCTGTACAGCGAATGCTCGGCTTTATGCGCAGGTTATTTGTGTTCCAGCGGAGCCGGTGAGGTTGTGATGAATGCGTCTCATTTTAACGCGGTACTGTAAACGGCGGCTGACATCATGCAGCATGTGTCGCCATGACACCCATCAATCAAAGTCAGATCCGCGATATATGCCACTTTTCTAACACACGGCATTACAAAAGTTAGTATGCGTTTAAGATTCACTTTGCATTGCAACATTTTGGATATATTACTTACGGTCCTTTTCTGTTCATGTAGGACTATGTTAATTTCATGCACAAATTCTCATCAATATAAAGGGTGCGGCAATAGAAAAACAGCTTTGTCAAAGTTTGCTGCAGATATTTACAGTAAACGTCTGTCTATCTATACAAATCTGGTAGCACTTTATTTTACAGTCCTGTTCCCCATGTGCACACTGTGTACTTATTATAGTAATTGCAATACATGGGTAATAACTTTGTCCTAATCCTGTCCTACCCCTAAACCTAACCATATAGCCATAACTACAACAACCCCTAGTTACCTTATATTACCAGTTCTACAAGCACACATACTGTAAAATTAAGTGCAAACACATCATTATTTTTAGTAAACTGCATTAGTTCAATAGTCTGAGACCACTATAAAAAAAATATTCGGCCCCACTTTATATAGGTGGCCTTAAGTAATATGTACTTACATCAAAAAATAAGTACAATGTACTTACTGTGTTCAAATTCTATTGCAAAACATCTTTGCTGATATTGAGGTGGGATACGGGTAGAGTTAGGGACAGGTGTGGTGGTGTGGGTCAGTTTAACGGTAGGTTAGGTGTAAGGGAAGTGACAACTGTGTAATTACAAATGTAACTACAGAAATTAATTACAGATGTAATTACATGCAGGTATTTTTAAAAATGTAAGTACAATGTAAAAACATGTAAGTACACAATAAGTGCATTGTACCAAATGATTAATTACAATGTTAGTACATAGTAGTTAAGGCTACCTAATATAAAGTGGGTCCAAATATTCTATTTTGCATTTTTTTTATTGCAAATTATTGCAATACAATTTCAATTTACAGCTCAGTTTAAATCGTAATCTTGATTATTCTTAGTTTTAATATTTTTGTATTAATGTGCAAAAGGAGTTTGGATAAATAATGTCGCAAATTTGACAGAAAAAGTCACATAGTGTCCTAGAAATAGTGCAGAATATTTGTGATTGTACAAAACATTATGATTGTATTTTTGTCATGTTTTTTTTTAAAGAAACAATATATCATACTCTTGATTATTCTTAGTTTTAATATTTGATATTTCTAATGTAAGCGAGAACAGCTGATATAATGTACAAAGAATTTTAGATGATTAATGTCGTAAATATGTCAAAAAATGTCCCATATTTAATTAGCATCCTAGAAATAGTGTAGAATGTGACATTTGTTTTTGTTCAAAACATTTTTTAATTACTACAATATATCAAAATCGTGATTATTATTATTACAATATATCAAAATCTTGATTATTATTATTACAATATATCAAAATCGTGATTATTGTTATTACAATATATCAAAATTAAACAATATATCAAAATCTTTATTATTCTTAGTTTTAATATTTTATATTTCTAATGTAAGCAAGAACATCTGACATAATGTACAAAGAATTTTGAATGATTAATATCGCAAATTTGTCCGAAAAATCCTAGAAAAATGTCCTAGAAATAGTGCAGAATGAGAAATTTTTTTTTTTTTGTCACATTGTTAAAAACTTTGTTTTAAACATTGCTTAATAGATTTTGAATACCAGATTATTGTGGTTTTGAAACTTTAGACCCCACTGTGAATATAAATACTGTTTACGATGCTTTATAATTATTTTACTGTTTTTTACTGATCAGGTGGTGGCAATAGATGTGGATATGGCTTTTTTCGAGCCTAAGATGAGAGACATACTTGAGCAGAACTGCACCAGTGACAATGACTGCAACTTCTTCGACTGCATCTCCAAGTGTGACAGAACGAAAAACAGATGTGGGCCAAAGCGCCAAAACAGTAATCTTCAGGTGGGTGAGCGTCCTGTTCTATTCTGCACTGCAATTCTTTAAGAACAAGCATCGATTATTCTATATTTAAACATGTAATAATAATCCTTCGGGGTTATGTGGTTAGCAGTGATAGGGTGCTGACCTGTTCTGAAAGAGAAAAGAAAATGACTTTGTTTTTGAAACTGTCACACAGGAATACCACTAAAATAGCCGGAGGAGACGATCATTCTTCAGCTGTAAACACTGCCAAGAAAAATGCAGGGAATGTTAATAGTTCATGATAACGCTGAAGGGAATCAGATAGCGCCGTCATTACTGCTCTAAAACACAATGGGGGTTAACAACGCCGACCGAACAAAGGAAGCACCTTTGATTACGAGCGAGTCACAGATCTTCATCAGCTGCGGGCGATGGCTAAACTACACCACATTTCTGTAGCAAATCTGGATTCAAAAATGACGGCTCCATTCACACCACACGCCAACAATTCAGATCTCCCATCATTGTTTTGTGCGGCTTTTCACATGCTTTTTTTAAAAGTAATATGTCTTTTTTGGTATGTGTAAAACGCACTACCCTGGCATGTGCACAGAGACAACACAAGTCATTACTGTTTAAAAAAAAGCATACAAAATATAAAGTTCAGTCATCAAATAATAATAAAAATAAATTATAGACAGACACTGTAAATGTGGCCCCTTATTATAAGAAACATTAGTTCACTTGGTAACACTTTAGTTAACATTAGCGAACACATGATGTGTTCCTGTATTTGTTAATCTTGTTAACATTAGTTGATAAAAAATACAGCTGCTCATTGTTTGTTCATGTTATTTCACAGTGCATTAACTAATGTTAAAAAATACAACTTTTGATTTTAATAATGTATAAGTAAATGTTAAAATGAACAAACAGATTAATAAATACTGTAGAATTGCAGTTCATTATTAGTTCATGTTAATTAATGAAACTTTTTAAGTGTTACATTACCTTAGTTAACATTACCAATGGAAAACACATTTTTTTTTATCTTAGTTAATTTCAACGTTTACAAATACATAATTCAAAAATGAATGTTGTATCAGTTAATATTAAAGGACCTGAAGTAACACAAGCTAATAATAAGCAATTGTGTTTTATTAACTATCGTTTACAAAGATTAGTAAATCCTGTAACAAATGTATTGCTTATTGTTAGTTAATGCAATAATTAACATTAACTAAGGATAAAAGTGCTAAAGCTCCAAAATGACTATTTACACTAAAATAGCAAAAAGAACAAAACTGTGTGTCTGTGTCTCATTTGGACTATTTTGAAGGCTGGGGGGTTCCTGAATATTCCCTAATGCTTAATATTAATAAATGTGCAAATAAAGAAGTATTTCAAATAAAGTTATAGTGTATATATATATAGCCTAATCATCTGAAAGCTGATAAGCTTTCCATTGATGTATGGTTTGTTAGAATAGGACAATATTTGGCCGAGATACAACTATTTTTTTGTCCTAAATTTGGAATTTGAGGGTGCAAAAAAAAGAAAGAAAATTTTGAGAAAATCGCCTTTAAAGTTGTCCAAATGAAGTCCTTAGCAATGTATACTACTACTAATAATATTTTGTATATATATTTTATCAGTAGGAAATTTACAAAATATCTTCATGGATGATTTTTATTTAATATCCTAATGATTTTTGGCATAAAAGAGAAATCTATAATTATGTCCCATACTAATGACTTTCTGGTTTTCTGCTTTGCCTTTTTTTAGACATTGATTTTATCTCACATCCAATTATTTTTTCTTGGCGCAGCGTGCGGACTCTTTTGAAATGCTTGTTAATAGGAGGCATTAAAACATGTTCAATATCACTATTAGTAAGAATAGTATGATCTTAAAATATCAATCTTTAAAATGCAAGATATTTAAAGTGTACCAAAGTATACTTGCAGTAGTTCCACTCTAGCACAATTAATGAAGTGTCTTCAGTCGGACCTCAGCATTATTTCTGTATAACTAAAGCACATTAAATACAACGTTAGTTGTTCTAATAATCAGACTTTAAGTATAGCAAAAGTACAATTGCAGGATATTTATACATACATATGTAAATGTATTAGTATATGTATAAATCCTGAAAAATATTTTTTAAATATTTTTTTATATTTATATTTTTTAATATTAATATTAATCATAAATGTTTGTTGAGCATATATATCAAATCCTCATATGAGAAGTATTTCTGAAGGATTATACCAAAGACTGGAGTAATGATGCTGAAAATCAGCTTTGATCACAGGAATAAATTAGTTTACAGTATATTTAAATATATTTTGGATCGAATAAATGCAGCTTTGGTGCACAGAAGAGACTTTTATAAAAACATTAAAACTATAAAAACTATCAAAAAACTTTTGAGCGTAGAAATCACAGATTATATAAGGCTCGGATCGGAAATTGTTCATCTAAAATTCAGTCATTTTGTTTTGATCCGAGTCAAACATACAACAGTACAGGAACTTACAAAAATACTTGAGTTGATATTTGTGATGAGATTATGAGAAGCAGACGACAATAAATAGAGTAGAATTAGGTGTAGGGTGAATTCAGGTTGATTGGGACACTTTTTCCAATTTATCTCAATAGCCAAAAGTGTCCCAATCTCCCTGAATTCACCCGAACTATTTTTCCGAATCCCGCCCACCGCCATTACAGGCAAATGCCGGTTTAAATTCTCCATACGATACTTTGCCACAGTCACGCAACGTCTTTCATCTGTTCATCTGGGCTGGTTCGTAGTCAACACCTGCTGTCAGTGCCAACTCCCCTTAAGGAGAACAAGCTAACCGCATGAAACCAAGTCCAGCTCCGGGCCGCAGGTGGCTGAGACAGAGCCCATCTCTCCGTTCCCGATCACTTAACGCAACCCTTGGTGACCTCTACCTTCCCATTGTATGGCCTGCCATTCAGAACAATGAGGGCTTTGTAACGTTCAGGCTGTCGGGTCAAGGAGACCATCGCATTTTGCGCTCCGGTCCCTTTCAAACGGCACGCATAGCGAGTATAGCTGATGATTGCTCCGGAGATGATGAAATGAGACCAGGATGGCGCTAATGGCTGCGTCCCTCATCCATAGCCGTGGTTTTCCCTTTGGGGTCGATACCTGTCATGCTTCCCTTTCTGTCTCTCTGCAGGTGATCTGTGAGAAGATCTTCAGGCCGTGGTTTTCTCCCACAATGCTGGAAGCTAAAGCGGGGCTCCGCCTGCAGGTGGCGCTGCAGCAGGCCGTGCAGGAGTGCGTGGAGATCGACGGCGGGGAGGACGGAGGGCGCAGGCGGGCCGTGAAGCAGCAGCTACGGGATCTCCTAATGGAGCTCGCTCGGGAGGACACGGGACACCGGGGGGAAGGCCAGGAACACAAGATGGGACACGTCCATACGGCACTTAATTTCTAAATAAACTCCAGAAAGAGCAGATTCAGTCATGTGCAATTCTGGAGAAAATCTCAGATGACTATTATAAGGCCAGTTCACACTGCACCGACAGATTACAACACGTCCCTTCTCAGACATTCCACGAACAGATCGCAGACTCCAGACCGGAAAAAAAACAAAAAACTAAAGCGCTACAACCAACCAGAGCAACGAAGGTGAAGCAGAGCTTGTTGACAGATTAAACATTCACCGTATCCGGTCGGCTAAACTCCGAACACATCTTCCCTTTTTAAGAATGACTTCAGTGCCGTTCTTTGTTCTTTTCTTTCTAAAAGAGAAAAGCTTAACTCCAAGTCTTCCAGAGTCGCGGTCAAAGCTGATTCGAAAGACCGTCGCCGTTCGCCAGTTTCTGTGTTTACTAGAAGCACGCAAACGCAACTCGGCTGTCGTCATTATGGCCCCGCCCACCGACTCTATACACTATGTGATTGGCCCGGCAAGAGTTAGGCGATTACAGCTCAGAAGGGTATTGAGAGTTGCTAGACGACACTCGTGGGCAGATTAGATTTGCTGCCGCTAGGGTGCGTCTAGATTTCTAGGCTAGTCATGAAGGGCAAAATTAGCTGAATAGATCAAAACCACAATTTGTACCAGACTGCGCAGGAGACAGCACGCAAATATTGAGTTCTCTTCAAGTCTTACAGTTAAGCGGTCAAATTCACACAAAAACTGTCAACATGTCCGAGTATACGAGCAAACATAGTAGTTTATGCCTTCAGTAAAATCTAAACAGTCTTGTGTAGTATGTACTCTATTACTGCTGTCTGTGTTTTAATGTTAGTCAAACAACAAACAACACAGAGATCACTCACTGCTCATGACTGAATAGCTTTTGTAACTTCAATAATGATTCATCTTTATTTAATTTATAGTGAAGATTATAATATGCAATATTATTTTATATTTGATTACTTTATTCAATTTCTGTATCTGAAAACTACTGTCAGATACCTGAAAAACACTGTGTATTTTATATGCATTTTTGCTCTATTGTATGTATTTGTGCTTCCTTGTAGTTTGATTATGTTATTTTCTGTACTTTTATTTGACAGTTGTCCTAATTCCCCTGAATATTACACATACTGAACAGCACCGAAACCATGATAAAACCTGAACCGTGAATAATTTGAACCGTTACACCCCTAATCGTTGATGCAACAAAACCCGACGAAGTGTCAGTTGGGCGGCGTCTGTCGGTGCCGTGTGAATTGGCCTGCAGTCGAGATTACTTTGTTCAGCTGTTTTCCAACAGTCCGGTTCATTAGCATATTTGCTTACTTCTGTTAAAACTTCTGTAGTTCACTCAAAAATGAAAGTGTCATCAATTTCTCACGCTCATGTGTTTTCATATCTTCTGTAACACACAAAAGAAGATGTTTTGAGAAATCATTCAACTGTTTGTCCATAAGTCAACGCTACGTTCACACTGCAGGTAAATGTGGCCCAAATCTGATTTTTGTTTTGTTGCTCACATGCAAAAGTAAAGTGTACCTGAAAACCATACCATTTACAAATCACCAATTACAAAACGACTCGAGTAAAAGTCTTAGATAGACGAGTGCTATGACGATATATAGGCCTATGGAATGGACAAAATAAAAAGTCTATTGTTTCATATTATGCTCTATCATTTATTTCGTGGTGTCACAAAATACATTGTGTACGGTAATACTTGTTCATCATTTGGATGACTGCGATCTTATACGCCACCGCGAGGATGCAGGCAGAAACGAGAATAACACATGGTGAGTGAAGAGGAGACAGAACCGGGTGGCTCCGAGCAGAAATCTGTGTTCGTTTATCACAATGCATCAGCGCAGTAGCTCAATATAATGATACACACTCGAGGGTCTGAAATAGCTTGAATGTCCAAAATCACAAGCCTTAAAACACATACATGACAAAAGACGCCAGTGAAGTGATCTGGCTTCAGGGCCGCATGCATGAGGTGCCATGTTTTCTATATTGATGTTACTTAATGGTGTAAAATCCCTTGAATGTTCGAACTGGCAAGCTTTAATCAGACACAATTGACAAACTTTCGGTAAGACTCTGTCTGCGTGTTGACTCTGTGTTTGAGTTCACCAGTAGTGCTCGCTGCAGATCATCTGGAGCTCAAGGGTGGAGCTTAACTTTTAATTGGTGGCGATATGGGGTAATGGGTAGGGTAAGGGTGTGGTTTGGGGATGTAGCTCCACCCATCATGCTCTGCAGTGAGTAGCCTCTTGTCTGTGTTGCTTCCATGCAACTGAATGGACGGGGCGGAGTCACGTGACAACATACGCAGTAGTATGTTTAAAAGGGCAACGCATTAATATGATTGTGGCGAGGTGAACGAGCAAGAGACATGGGAGGAGCGAGGGAACCCGGGGACGTGATTGCGAAGGAGCGTCACCTGCGAGCCACACCAGTCTCCAGTCCTCTCATGAGGGAGCTCGGAGGCATTTAAGGGTGAGCGGCACCAGTCAAGGACGAGAGAGGACCAGGCCTGGATTTTACGTTGAGTGTTGTTTATGTTTTGTTATGTGTGTGCGGGCAGTCGTCCGTGAGGGGCTGCCCGCGGTTTACTTTCGTTTTGTGTGTTTATTCAATAAAAGTTGTTGAATGTTCGCCAGTTCCCGCCTCCTTCCTTCCCATCTAAGAACCTTATTACAATGATTAAAAGCCGAAATAACCAACATGGGACAATTACATCGGTCAGAGCTTCTGAATTTCAGTTTCGATCACTTTTTGGTTAATCGTACAGGTCTACGTCACAAATGCTAAAAATAAATCACAGAGTAAAATGTTAGATTAGGCTTTTACCCGCAGCACTCTATATAACAGAGACTCGCGAAGATCGAACCATTTAAATGAGACAATGTCGGATTGGAAGATGAGACTCTGATTGGTTTATTGTACGTTACGCCCCAAACACACCCGTTACTCATTAAGAGACGAGGGACCATGTGCCGAGCACGGCAACCGTTTTTTTCCATCGTTAAACTAGCAAAAGTAGATTTGGCGCACCTGCACTTCAGACCATGCGCAGAGATGGTTAAAATAGTGCCCTAAGGCTAGCAGTGTGAACGTATTCAATGTCATCCAAAACATGCTTTCTTTGAGTTTCATTGCATAGACAAATATTTTTTAATATGTTCTATAGAAGAAAGAAATGTATAGAGGTTTGTGATGACAGATTGTATTTTTAGGGGTGAACTGTCCCTTTAAGGGTGCTATGCCTCTTCTTAGCTAACAAAAATATGGTCTAAGAACATTTTGCTAGCGTTCACATTAAGTTAAGAAAACGTTGTTTCCGAAAAAAATTTTGTTTTGTTTTTGGTAACACTTTCTATGAAGCCCATGCTTATAATGATTATAATCCCATTTATACTTATTTATAAGTATTACTATTTTATAAATATATTTATAAAGACTCATTAAGACCTACTGCATTATAAGAATAGTTACACATATTATTTTTAAAATTACTTATGTCATGCATTTGCTTTTTCAGTGCACATGATCATAATCCATTATACACTGATATATAAGTATTAATTAATCAGTTTTATGGTTCCATGAATCAATTTATAAAGATGCAGCCTGGCAATACTATAATGTTATTATATTATAGTGACTTTTTTGTAATTCAGGTTTCTGTCAAAAAAAAAAGTGAATATACTGTTATTAATAGCTGTGTTGTGTTCTTATAAATACTTATTGTGAGTACTAATACAGTTACTAACCTCTATAAATGCATAATTTATGGCTTTAAAGGTGGGGTAAGTGCTATCTGGTAACCGTTGTTGATATTTCAAATCACCAAAACAAACACGCCCCTACCCCTAAAAGAGCCCTGGCAATATTTTGATAGCTCCGCCCCACACATATGAAACCCAGGCAACGACTATGGCCGAATCTGTGTGTTACTAATCCAGGTCGAATATTCAATGAATAAGTCACCCTTTCCATCACAAACCGTTCTCATGAAGAACTCTATATTACACAAGCACGACAGTCCAGCTAACGACATATTACAATTATGACCAGATTAGAGTTATAGCGATCACAAAACACGAACCGTTCTCATGAACAACTCGATAACGTCAGTATACAAGCTTGGTAGTCCAGCTAACGACATATTACAATTATGACCAGATTAGAGTTATAGCGATCACAAAACACGAACCGTTCTCATGAACAACTCGATAACGTCAGTATACAAGCTTGGTAGTCCAGCTAACGACATATTACAATTATGACCAGATGGGTTATATAGATGAAAAGAGGAAACAAACATATATTAGGAGTATAGTATCTTACCTGTCGGGACACATTTTGTGAGCTGACGCTTGAAACAGTGAGGAGATTTAGCTGCTCCATACGGTGTGGAAATGAACGGGTCTTTATCATCGCTGAAGTGAGCCACAATACGATCACGAATGGACAAACAAGCGAACATGACACACGAGCATACAGGGAGTGCAGAATTATTAGGCAAATGAGTATTTTGACCACATCATCCTCGTTATGCATGTTGTCTTACTCCAAGCTGTATAGGCTGGAAAGCCTACTACCAATTAAGCATATTAGGTGATGTGCATCTCTGTAATGAGAAGGGGTGTGGTCTAATGACATCAACACCCTATATCAGGTGTGCATAATTATTAGGCAACTTCCTTTCCTTTGGCAAAATGGGTCAAAAGAAGGACTTGACAGGCTCAGAAAAGTCAAAAATAGTGAGATATATTGCAGAGGGATGCAGCAGTCTTAAAATAGCCAAGCTTCTGAAGCGTGATCATCGAACAATCAAGCGTTTCATTCAAAATAGTCAACAGGGTCGCAAGAAGCGTGTGGAAAAACCAAGGCGCAAAATAACTGCCCATGAACTGAGAAAAGTCAAGCGTGCAGCTGCCAAGATGCCACTTGCCACCAGTTTGGCCATATTTCAGAGCTGCAACATCACTGGAGTGCCCAAAAGCACAAGGTGTGCAATACTCAGAGACATGGCCAAGGTAAGAAAGGCAGAAAGTCGACCACCTCTGAAGAAGACACAAGCTGAACAAGCTGAAACGTCAAGACTGGGCCAAGAAATATCTCAAGACTGATTTTTCTAAGGTTTTATGGACTGATGAAATGAGAGTGAGTCTTGATGGGCCAGATGGATGGGCCCGTGGCTGGATTGGTTAAGGGCAGAGAGCTCCAGTCCGACTCAGACGCCAGCAAGGTGGAGGTGGAGTACTGGTTTGGGCTGGTATCATCAAAGATGAGCTTGTGGGGCCTTTTCGGGTTGAGGATGGAGTCAAGCTCAACTCCCAGTCCTACTGCCAGTTTCTGGAAGACACCTTCTTCAAGCAGTGGTACAGGAAGAACTCTGCATCCTTCAAGAAAAACATGATTTTCATGCAGGACAATGCTCCATCACACGTGTCCAAGTACTCCACAGCGTGGCTGGCAAGAAAGGGTATAAAAGAAGAAAAACTAATGATATGGCCTCCTTGTTCACCTTATCTGAACCCCATTGAGAACCTGTGGTCCATCATCAAATGTGCGATTTACAAGGAGGGAAAACAGTACACCTCTCTGAACAGTGTCTGGGAGGCTGTGGTTGCTGCTGCACGCAATGTTGATGGTGAACAGATCAAAACACTGACAGAATCCATGGATGGCAGGCTTTTGAGTATATTGGTCACTGATTTGTTTTTGTTTGGTTTTTGAATGTCAGAAATGTATATTTGTGAATCTTGAGATGTTATATTGGTTTCACTTGTAAAAATAAATAATTGAAATGGGTATAAATTTGTTTTTTGTTAAGTTGCCTAATAATTATGCACAGTAATAGTCACCTGCACACACAGATATCCCCCTAAAATAGCTAAAACCAAAAACTAAAAACTAAAACTTCCCAAAATATTCAGCTTTGATATTAATGAGTTGTTTGTGTTCATTGAGAACATGGTTGTTGTTCAATAATAAAATGAATCCTCAAAAATACAACTTGCCTAATAATTCTGCACTCCCTGTATTCAAGCAAAAGCAGCATATATTAGGATAGTTCTTGGCTAATGTCTGTCCTGTGTGACTCGTGTGTTTTGAATAATGATGTGCACTGGGCCTCTCTTCTCACCATAGACACGCCCCTTACCTGCTGATTGGCTACAAGTTTGTTATTCCACTCGGCCCGAGTCCTTTTTCTAAAACGGTTTTGAAATAACACTTACCCCACCTTTAAGTGCACACATAGGATGCATCTTTTTTTATGTTAGATATACAAAACGTTATTATTTAAAGTATAATTTCCATTTTCAAATTAAATTTAGCTATAAGCAATGCCATGCATATGGCCGATGTAGTTACTATAGATTAACTGTAACTGTTCCAATAATGCAGTAGGTCTTAATGAGTCTTCATAAATATATTCATATAATAGTAATTCTTACATATAAATAAGTACAAAATGGGGCTGTCATTAATTATGAGCATGGGCTTTATGGAAAGTGTTACCACATTTTATGGAAACATTTATTTTTCCTGCAGACGTTTTTGTAACATTACTTTTGAATGTTTTCTAAACAATCTGAAACCATTTGTAACGTTTAAAATAGTTAGACGAACCAACTGAAAGTTCCATTAACGATGTATAGACCAACTAACGTTCTGAGAACATTATTAAAGGGGGGGTGAAACACTCAGTTTCAGTCAGTGTCATGTCAATCTTGAGTACCTATAGAGTAGCATTGCATCCTGCATATCTCCGAAAAGTCTTTATTTTTTTTATAATTATATAAGAAAGATGCGCTGTTCCGAGTCTTTCCGAAAAAAGCCGAGCGGGTGGGGGCGTATCGTGTGAGCGGAGCTAAAGAATGACGTGTGCAGCAGCGCGCTGCTATTGTGTTGAGTCGAGTGCGTCGTAAAGCTGTGTCATCCCTAACAGCGGGAAAAAAACTTTATTCAAAATAAAAATATGGCTTTTAATCAGATACAGCCATACATCTATGATCCGGAATCAGACCCAGAGGCTGCAGTTGAACAGGAGCAGCAGCAAAAACGACTAGAGCAGGACGTCTCTATGTGGTACAAGTTATACACTAACTATATAATATGCTTAGCGACTTGTGTTATTTACATATTTATACTTGAATTATATCGTCGTATTTTTGTCTTTGAAGGTGTACATGTGGGAAGTGCAGTTGTGCACGTGTGTGTGTGTGTTTACGCGTGGTTTGTGTAGACAATTGTAACGTTAGTAAGCGGACTGGTTTTGCACGGCAGGCTAAGTTACATAGAAAGACACGGAATAGTAGCGCATTTGAATGAAGAAGCGTGCTTATTTAGTTCAACATATTTCCCCACTCTTTGTGTATTGTTGTTTGGAGTGCTTTTACAATACACAAACATAAAGTTACACATATAGTGGCCAGCTAAACAAATGTACACGCACTACACATCGCATGCTCCATTGATCAATTAGCTATACTTGATCATGTTTGGGCTACTTGATGAGCATAGGCAAAGACACAGACATTTGAAGCAGTCTTACTCACAGCCTGCGGTTCTAGCGTTGGGACCTTTATCGTTGGGACTGCTCCATCATTCAGCATTAGGCGATTGGAAAATCCGGCGTCGAGCTGGGCCTTGTTGATGAAACAGTCGGCACCGAAATGCAGCGAACAGATATAAACATTCGCGCAACTCAGTTGCTGATCCGGAAAAGCAAATTACATCCACTGTTGCCTTAACGCGGGGGTTTTGGGGAATCTGTGCAGGACTGTCTTGGTCTGGCAACCAAAAACGCACTTTTTTGGTGACATTGTAATTGTGCACATCACCTGTGCAGCAGCCTACGAGCCAGCGCTTTGATGGGCGTAGCCTGTTACTTTCGCTCTCTCCCTCTCTCTCTCTCTCTCACGCTCTTCCGGTATAATTGTCCGTAAGGCCCATACAAGGAAATTCCGCCCCCATTAACGTCAAGGGGACGCATGATCGCAAAAAACTTGCCGAAACTTATGACTAACCGGAAGTAGTATTTTTGACAAAGAAATACTCCCATCAAACGTCCACCTTAACTTTTGAAACTTTGTCCATGTTTAGGATGGGAATCCAAGTCTTTAACAGTGTAAAAAGATCAGTATGCATGAAACAGCATTTCACCCCCCCTTTAAAGATCAAACGACTTTGAACGAACATTCTATTAACGTTCATGGAAAAACCTTGCCAGAACGTTAGCTAAAGTTCTGAGAACGTTCCCTGTTAGCTGGGTCACCGATGATCACATGACTCACGATCAAATCACATGACGAAAGATGTCAAGTTGCTCTCCACTATTAACAATGGAAGGTTTTCTACCTGTGATTTTAAGCATTTGAAATAAACCATGGCTCAGGCACAATCCTTCCGTTTGGTTTGGTTTCTTTACCCACACTAAACCGCAGCTGCACGCCGTCACACCGCATTATTTTTGCACTATATCAACAGTTTGCAGGGGATCTAACAGAAAGATTTGGCTCCTATTGACGGAAGAGGAAAACTCGGTAGATTTGTTTGGACCTTCATTATTGTGGCCTTCACAGGGGATCAGGTTCCAGTTTGCCTCTGGGGGGGGGAAGGAAGACTAAACACAAGCACAAGGGGAGGATGAGACGCTGCATAGTTGGAGAAAGACTGTGGCTGGAGCCTATAGGAACTTCACTGATTTATGTTGTTCTGTCTTGGTTGGACTGCAAACGTTTTCCAGCTTGGCTTGCAGCGGTCATCAGATTATACGTCTCCATGGCAACAACAGCGGTCTGTTTTTTATTTGCTCAGAAGTAACTTACTGACGGCATTGAGGACCGATCTGATGTTGAGTGTTAGCAGACTAATGGTTCAGTATAGAGTTGTGTTCTTGACTACAAAGAATGTTTTTATGCCAAAAAGGATTTACATAAGAAGAAATGCCTTAAATTATTGTATTATAATTTCATGTTTATTTCAATTTTTTCTAGTGATAAAATGTTTGAGCTGTCTCAAAAAATTGAATTCAGATAAAAGCTTAATTAAAACTAAATGCATACAATGATCTCATTAAGGGAACTCCTAACGTGTTCTTAAAAACGCCTAGAACCCTTAATAAATGGACAGTTTACCCAAAGAAAATTTTCATTTAGTCATAATTTACTCCATTTCTTTCTTCTGCTAAAGACACACAAAAAATATATTTTTAAGAATGTCGTAACCAAAAATACTATATAAGTCAATGGGGTCCATGAACTGTGTGCTTACTGGCAATTCTTCAATATATCTTCTTTTCTGTTCAGCTGAAGAAAGAAATGTCTACAGGTTTGGAACAACTTTTGGGTGAACTATCCCTTTAAAATGTTTGGTGGGGGACATACATTGGGGACACAATTCACTACTTGTGCCTCAATAAACTCCTAATTTACTGCTTATCAATAGTTAGTAAAGTAACTTATTGTAGCAGTTAAGTTTAAGTGTCCAAATAAGTTGGCAAAAAAATTAAGGCAATCAGTTACATATATTTTTTAAAGTTAAGAAATGTAAAGTTGAAGGGCCAGATTTACTAGGGCAAGTTATTGTGAGAGCGCAAACCCATACAAACTCAGATGGGAAAGTTATGTGTGTGATCTACTGACAACAAGCAAATTAAAGAACACAGACGCAGCCGGATCATTTCCATAATGACCAACACTATCTCCCAATTAGCGTCTGGTTAAGGACCTGCTATTTTGGGGCGATAAATAATGGTGCAAAAAGCAGTTAATTGACGAGTACAAACCTTAGTAAATACTCTCCTCCCATAAATGTACTACAAACTACAAATGCATATGCAATAAGGTCAGCTGTAAAAATAACCCTGTCCACGCTTTTTCAGCACTAATTTATCACTGTGTGTCTTTTCCAAAAGAGGATTTGCGAAGGTGGAAGCTGTTAGTAAATCTGGCCCCAAGTAAGCAGAACTTGAAGATTTTTATTTTGTGCCCAAACATTTCAATTGCTCTCAACTTCAAATATTTTATCCATTTACCTTAAAATGATCAACTTAAATATTTCTAGTAGTGGAAACTTTACAAGCTTTAACAAGCTAATTCAATAAATGCTACCTTGCTTAATAACAAAATTAAAAGAAAAAAAGTTTATAAAACTTAAAACAATGAAATAATTCTGATTACTTAAAATGTGTCCGTTTTAAGAACTCAAAAGAAAAAGAAAGTTCTAAACACTCATAAAAGTTCATTTGTTTAAACTAATTTGTTTAATTTGAGTTCTACTCAAACAAATTAATTACTTTTGAGCATTAGGGTTTACAGAAGGGATGAAGAAAAAGGCATTAATATGTGCTTTATAGGTACTAATAAACACCCAATATCCTAGTAATATAGATGCTAATAAATAACTAGTTAAAGGATTAGTTCACTTAAAAATGAAATATCCTGATATTTTACTCACCCCCACTGTAAAAAATTATTTAGAAAAAAAAGTTACCTGGTTGCCTTAAAATTTTTAGTTCATTGAAATTAAAATTTTGAGTCAATACAATGAAATTTTTTTGAGATTCGACAACCTTTATTAAAATATTATTAAAAGATTTTGTAAGCATATTGGGTAAGTGTGTGTGTTTTATTTCTGATGACGCAGTGAAACATGCCAAATAGTGCTATTTTCATGATTTATCAAATTTTTTATGTGGTTCAGATACAAAAATATTTTGAGTTTCTATTTATTAAACAAATTTCCTTCATTGTATAAACTCACATTTTTAATTTCAATAAACTCAAAATTTTAAGGCATCCAGATTACTTACTTTTTTACTTTAAACCAACAAAAAACAAAAAAAATGTTTTACAGTGCATCTTTCTTTCTCCAGTGGATAATAAAATAAATCTTTTGAAGAAAACATTCCAGGATTTTCCCCCTCACCATGACCAAACGATTGGTCATAAAAAAATAATCATAAAAAAGTAACTTTTTAACCTAAATTGTTCATCTTGCGCTGCTCTTTGACATGCCAGTGATCATGTCGAAACCGTCACACTAGACGTAGACGGAAGCATTGCCCCAAGCGAACGTGCGAGGACTAATACAAACTTTAAAATCATCCGACATCGTTGTTTTACCTTCTTTTTTTTTGCCCCAGCCCGTTTGTATTAGTCTACGCGTGTGTGCTTCATAAACACAGGGTGATGCTTCTGCCTATGTCTATGAGACATTTCCGCCATGATTGTGCAATCCACGGTGCATTAGACGAGCAATTTAGGTTAAAAAGTCTGTTAATTTTTTTATTTTATTTTTTAAATGACCGATATTTTTGCAAGATAAGACCCTATTCCTCGCCTGGGACCATGCAGAGCCTTTAAAGCCCTTCCTTTGAAACTGCATTGATTTGGACCTTCAACATTTTGGTTGCACTGGAAGTCAATAGTGAGGAGAAAAATCCTGGAATGTTTTCCTAAAAAAAAAACATAATTTTTTTTCAACTGAAGAAAGAAAGACATGAACATCTTGGATGAGATGAGGGGGTGAGTAAAATATCAGGAAATTTCATTATGAAGTGAACTAATCCTTTAACAGTGAGAATTAACCCCTAAAACAAAGTGTTTGCATGTTCAATATAGAACATTTTCTTCTAATAATGAGTTAAACAATGATCGAACCAAAACAGAGCAGAAATATCTTTCAACGTTATTGTGCAGAATCAAGAGGGTTTTGTTGTGATTCATGTAACTGTTTACCTTGACTTGGGATTGGCAGCAAATCCTGCATTTTTCAAGGGATATTTCATTATTGTGCTCTAGCTGTGAAATAATGAAGCACAGTGCACATGCTTATCAACTGTTTACAGTGCTCCTCCAGTGTTTAGAAAGCTGGAACAAACTGGTGGTTTTAATAGTCAAAGCTTTGCAACTGGCCACATTTTACTTTGGTTTATATCAACCCAGGGTGCTGAAGAATTCTGTCTTAAAGCTTTGAGAAGTGTTGAAGAGAGCTCTGGAACGCATCATAACATATAATGCTTTACATGTAAAGTGACTGATGTGTTTTGGGAAGTGAACAATACAATTTGTGAGTGCAGAATCATGAGCAATTATTTAAAGGCCACCTGAAAACGAAATGTACGTTTTTAGCTTAGAGTACGACTATGTTAGTTTTAAGGTTAGGAATAAGCTGGTGTGTTCCAAAACAATGACAAAATTCGCATTCAGGAGATCTAAGCATTCAAAACTTACAGTCTCTCACTTCCGTTCAAATGAATCACAGATATTGATGACATCATCACAGACTTGATCTTCTCATCACATCTTCTGGCCAATCAAATGCTCTCTAGAATCGGAAGCCCCGCCCCCTACACTATAAAGAGACGTTGATGCTGCAGTTGAAATCGGTCAGCTGTTCACACATTTACTATTTCCTGAATGGCACATTGCTCACTATATATGCGCTAGGAAATGATTCAGATGGCGTAAATATGCTTTTAGTTAAGGCGAATGAAGTCTGGTTTCAAGTTAGTTTCACGGGCTTCGCCACAGCACATCATATGCGGGAGTTGGCGCAGACAATAAAATATATCGGACCCATTTAAATTCTGCACAATGCTGTATTTTATGATTATGATGATAAACGGTTAGCGATTCGGAGGAAACTGTGGCTGGCTTTACCAAAGGTAAGGCTCTAGTCATCAAACTGTGTATTAACGAAACGCTATTGGCTGTTTCAAAAAAGGGGAGGAGCTTCATACAGCTGAAGCCATTCCAGAGGAAATTACATCAACACATTGAATAATGTTGTGAAGTTCAAGGCACTTCAGTGGCCTTTAGGGATAGTTCACCCCAAAAAAAGATTCAATTAATTACTCACCCTCAAGTCATCCTAGGTGTATATGCCTTTCTTTTTTCAGCCGAACACAATCAGAGTCATATTAAATAATATCCTGGCTCTTCCCAGCTTTGTAATGGCAGTGAATGGTTGCCTGAATTTTCGAAGCTCCAAAAGGGTCAGAGGTCACCCTTCCACCAGAACTCGACTCTCTGTTGCCGGAAGCCAGGAATTATAGATTATAACGTTTTAAATATGAATTGTTATCTTACAAAAAATCCATCTCTTCATTTCATAAGGGATTTATTAATCCACTGGAGTCTGGATTAATTTTATGATGGACGGATGCGCTTTTAGAAGATTCAAAAACTTTACAAAGCTGGGAAGAGCCAGGACGTTATTTAATATACCTCTGATTGTGTTTGGCTGACAGAAGAAAGTCATATAGGATGACTTGAGGGCGAGTTAATGATAATATTAATTCCCTTTCGAAAGGGAACTCGCGCTGCGTCAGCTGACGCTACGGGGGAACGCCTTCAGCGTGACAGGTGTCTGAAATCGCTATCAAATCACAATCCTACTGACCGTCGGCAGCTGGTGATGTCATCACCGTGCGACCAGGAAGTATAAAAAGGCACCGTGCCAACATGACAACATCCTTTCGTCTTCAGGGACTGTTTTGTCTGGTTCGCTAGAAAGTCTTTCTAAAGTGGAATGAAGTGCACACGCAAAGTGAAGGGAGCGTACAGGAGGTGCGCTGATCCGTGTCTCAGGTTTCTCACGCCTGGGGACACGCACACCCTTTGTGTGCTCTGCCTGGGGGAAGAGCACGCGCAGGAGGTTCTCGAGGGGGCTTCCTGCGCAAACTGCGAGCGTTTTTCCGACTGAGGACGCTCCGCTCTCGCTTGGCCTTCTACTCGAGGGAAGAAGAGCCAGCATTTGGGAGCGGTCCCGCTCATGCCGAGGCTGAGCGGCGCCGTTTGTCCTGGGGCTCCCAGATGGATCTGGCTCATCGTCTGGGGAACACAGTGCTCGCGGACGATCAGCCAGGTCGTGAGAGCAGGCGGACGGAGCAGGAGTCGGATGGAGACTTCGTTAGCCCGTGCTTTTCCAGTTGGCCTACCCCCTGATGCGATGGCTGAGTGGCGCACCACGGATCTCTCTCTCTCCGGGCGGCCAAACAACATAGCAGTCGCCATCGGACGGTCGATGGCGGCTAGGGTCGCCACGGAGAGGCATCGGTGGATAAACTTGGTGGGCATCGGGGCGAAAGAAAAGGCTTTTCTCCTCGATGCCCCGGTCTCGCCCTCTGGGCTTTTCGGCACCTCCGTCGAGGCGGTGGTGGGAAAGTTCAGAGAGGCGAGGGCGCGCTCAGCGGCGTATAGAACGTGTATTCCGCTGAGGTCTGGGGCGGCGCCCAGGCAGGAGGGTGTCCATGGCCCATCAAGATCCGAGGATCATCAAAAAAAAAAAAAAAAATGGGCCAACGCAGTAGCGTGGCCTCTCGTGCGCCCCCTCCGTGGAGGAGTAGGACGTGGAAGAGGCGGGACACCCGCAACAGGAGGAGGGACATCGGGGAGAAGATCCGCTTCCAGCGCCCAAAGCGAGGTGGTGAGTCTCCGCCCCCGAGGGCGCGGAAGTGATGTTGTGTCCCCTCCTTTGTTGTTCTGTTGTTTTTCTTTTTTCTCCCCGGGCGCGCTTTACACCAGGCCGCGCGGGCTGATGATGAGCGGAGGTGAGACTCTGACGAAAGCCTGCCAGGCCGGTGTGTGCTCTGCCCGCACACAGTGCATCGTCTCTGGGAAAAGCGGGATTTCGCGGCCGCCTCCTCGGCCTTACATGTGAGAATAAAGCGCCCCACCCTCAGGTTAGTGCGCCGAAGCATGCATGTTACATGAAGCGATGAGGCACTGAAGACAGCGTGTGAGTCCCCTTTTAGGGCAAACATTCTTCTTTAATGCCGTATGTTTGGACTCTATGCTTCCCTGAGGGATATTTTGTCTACAAAAGATGAAGAAAAGTGTAACAGTTGGAGAAGTGGGCCTGTAGTTCCCCAGTAAAGGTGGCTAGAACGATGTTTGTATAAACACAGTGTGTTTATGTAGGCTTATGTTTGCTAGTGTAGCAACAGTAGTTTATAAGGCTGTTTCTCTTCTGGATATGTGTAATATAAGCAGTTGAGGCCACCGCACATGCCGCGGGCATGCAGCGGCGATATAAACTGACGTATGTTCTCCTGGCGAACTTTTTTAGCTGTAGCCACCTCTGGGTAGCGGTGGCACCTCTGCTAGTGAAATACCTAGATGAATTTGTGAGGTTCGGCTAGCGCATGAACTGCAGTAAGGTCTGTCCCAGTCCTTTTTAGGGCCGTTGTTGTGGGATTATCAGACCGATGCTAGTGCATCAAGTTGGCCTAGGCTGTTGAGGGGATGACGGTGGCGTCTCGCGGTGGCATATCGCCCTGGCAGTTGCCCCGGGCTCCTGTCGGTATTCCCGCAGGAGTTTTGTATCCCTACCCGGCCTCCCCGCAGTAGGGTCGTCCGGCCAATGCCCACCCCCCTTCTGCATTTGGGGGTTGTTATTAATGCAAAAAGGTGTATAGCAGAGTGAACCGCGACTCAGCCAGTGGTCGTGGGGACGGGGTAGGCGTCTCTTCGCGGTGCGCAGTCAGACTGGTTTTGCTAGCCCCGCCCCCCAGAGCTAGTGCGGCCGCCACTTCTGGGCGGCCCCCCGGCTTGGTTCAGGAAATGGCCGGTTGTGTGTGTTCAATATCTTTCACTTTTTGCTCTGTGTCTTCTGCTTCACCTTTTAGGCTCGGGTCGAGCTGTACTTCGCAACCATCTGAAAGCATCGGTTGGTAGGATGCTCCCCTGGAGTCGAAACACTGTCACGGCTGACGCCCTTGCGCGGACGGCGGACCGCTGGACGACCAGACGGCCGCCCTGGAGGCAGGTGGCGTAAGTTGTACTCCCCTCGCTTCAGAGGGTTCAAGGCGTTTTATGCTGAGTGCACTGCTGTGGGCATTGTGTTTTAGGTCCACGCTGGTAGGCGCTGCCTGAGAGACTGCGCCGTTGCAGAAGGCTGCTATGGGCCGCTGGGGCGGACCGACTATAGAAGGCGGGCTGGCGGGAGACGCCAGCCGAGGCAGTCCGGGCAGTTAACTCTGGGTCAGGTGGTAGGCCTCAGGAGGCCTCCCTGCGGGTGAGTTCCGACATCGTGGCCTACTTATGACGAGGTTTCTGCTGCAGCCGACATCGTTGGGGAGAACCCTCCCCGCTCACATGGGCCACGATGTCGGCTGCAGCAGAAACCTCGTCATAAGTAGGCCCCTAACGGCCTCCCTGGGGATGAGTCCCCAGGTAGTGACTGGATACCCAGTCCTCATCAGCCAGCAGACAGCCACTGTCAGCCCGACTTTAAGGGCTCGCTGAGTTTCAGCACGCCTCACATGGCGTCCCCTGAGGGGGTGACCTAGGGTTCCGACCATTGGTTGACAGGATCTAGGCCACTTTAGGCCTCCTGTAGGGTGAGCCCCGGTTCCCAGGTCTTGCGACAGTGTGCGTGGGTGCTAGCCAGGCGGCTAGCATAGTCTGCTATCAGGGACGGGCCGCTTCAGGCCGTCCTATGGTCATTTCCCGGCCCTGCGGGGTTTCCGGTGGGATTTGCCATCGGATAAGCACCGTATGTCACCAATCTAATAGGGAACTGCCATTCGGCAATAGGCCTCTCCAGGCCGCCCTAAAAGGACCGGACTGTACGTGGCATCAGACAGGCCTCCCTGGAGGCAAGCCCCGGGAACACAATAGCTCCCGACAGTTTGCACGTTGGCTGGCAGGAAGTAGGCCGCTCTAGGCCGCCTGAGGGTGAGCCCCCGAGCTGGGACGCTCGGTAGGCCAGTGTATTATGCTGTCAGGTCTCTTCGGGCCTTTTTGGGAGGGGATTCCCAGACCAGGTCTCGGTGACAAGCTAGCCATTAGCATAGGTGGCTTCTGGCGTTATAGCCTCATGAGCCTGAGGAACCAGTAAAGCCACCTTCCGGCGGCTCTTAACAGCTAGCACTAACGGTGCCAGGTAGAGGCGCCTCCTGGCCTCCCTGGAGGGGAAACGGTTCCCCTAAGCGGGAACGTAGAACTGGCTTTGGGCTGACAGCTAGCGGCTGCCTGCCGTTGGGTCCCGGCCTGGGCCGGTATAACTCAGTGGCGGGCTCGTGCCCTAGCACAACGAGACTCCGTTTCTGCTGTGCAGTCCCTTCAGGACAGGGAACTGGCTAGCCTACAGCATGGTTTACCTACCAAGCTGGCTTAAGAGCTCCCCTCATTGAGGGTCGTCTGCGAGCTTACGGCCGCTTGAGTCTGATCAGACGGGCAGGCCCCCCTCGGGGCCTCCCGGGTAGATCAGTCCATAGGCCTTTTTTTTAGGCCTCCTGAGCACCCCTGTAATAAATGTGCTCAGTAGATCCTAGGATCGAGCAGAAGAGACTCCCCTCGATGGCAAGGGTAAGAAGCACTAAGCTGAGTACTGCTCTCCAGGATTCCCGTCTCCGAGTTCCGGTCTGAGGAGGACATTGCCAGTTTGCAGTCCCTCAGTCTGGATGCTCATAAGTAGAGCGATGTCCGGAGGCTCTGTTTTGACAGACAGGGTTGGCCAAGCTGGGGTGTCCCACAGAAGTGATGCCAGGTGAGGCCTCCCTGGTGGCATTCGGTGAAGGGTTTTCCCGAATTAGTGACGGCTGGTGGCGCCCTCGGGTCCCCTAGCCACATTCCCTTAAGGGACTCCTTCCTTCGAAAGTAGTAGGTCCCAGGCCCTCGAGCAAGCCGAGAGTAGGAAACCTCAGTTAAAACTTGTTTAGGTTCTCTCTTAGGCATATAGCTTGGGCTATGACTGTAGGGAATGATGCAGTTCTCACTGCCAGTAACGGGCGTGCACTCCCCTCAGCATGGCGGCGTGGGTATATCGTTCCCCGTAGCGTCAGCTGACGCAGCGCGAGTTCCCTTTCGAAAGGGAACGTCCCTGGTTACGTATGTAACCTTAGTTCCCTGAGAACAGGGAACGAGACGCTGCGTCACATGGCCATGCTTCAAGGTGTGCCTGCCCACAGTCCCTTCAGACGAAGCGGATGTTGTCATGTTGGCACGGTGCCTTTTTATACTTCCTGGTCGCACGGTGATGACATCACCAGCTGCCGACGGTCAGTAGGATTGTGATTTGATAGCGATTTCAGACACCTGTCACGCTGAAGGCGTTCCCCCGTAGCGTCAGCTGACGCAGCGTCTCGTTCCCTGTTCTCAGGGAACTAAGGTTACATACGTAACCAGGGACGTTTTCATTGATGGACAATCCCATTAAATAAGAGCTCATGATTCTGCTCTCCCAAATTGACCTCAGAAAACACATCGGAATCAAGAAGTATATAGTAAATATTTGGGTTCATTTGTAAAACAAATGTAATGGATGGATGGATGAATAAAAACATATATGTGGCATTGTGAGGATAGCAATTATTTGAAATTTTATTAATAGCATGTAAATAAACTCATAAAGTTCCCTTAGGATATTTTTTTTTCTCATAATGAAATCTATGACAATTCATTTTTATTTTAAATTTTATGTCAATAGCTTTTTATTGAGATCCGAGGAGGAAAGCAAAATGCTATACTTCCATGTGAAATTGTTTGAATGTCATTGCCAAGTGGCATTTAATGAAATTTCACAAAAAGAAGTTTCTTTTTATGTGGATGATAAAACAATTTGTTATTTAAGGTAGGCAAAACATATGGAAGCGTTGTGGTTGTCAGACATCCATAGATGATGCTCATAGTTAATGTGATGACCTATAGATGCGGTTACGTTGACATCTGTGTGAACTTGAGGGGAACTGACGCATATATGGTGCCTTCGACTGCACCTGGCCTTCCCATGCAGAATACTAATTCTTTTTTTTCTTGGCATGTTTCACGTTTCGCAGAATTCAATATTTCTGTCAGTCTTAAACTCACCAGCTGTGTGCAATCTTCCCATTGTTATGCAAGAGCAATAGGTATCTGCTTCTCTTCTCAGGGTTTAATTAACGTATATATTCCTGTCTGGCTTATTTTAGGCTCTTATTAAAATGAGAGCTTCACTGACAGGCTGGCCAAAAAGTGAACATTTTCTGGGACGTGACATGCTTCCTGAACTTGCTTTCATGATAAAATAATAGGTCTAATATCCCAGCATTTTTCCACAAATACTATCCTGAACCGACAAATCGAAGCAGTCTGAATAGCACTCTAATGTGGGAAATTGGTCCCATATTTTCTTGGTTTTTGGTCTACCGAGAGTCATTAAGTGTCATCAAACTCCAGATGCAGAGGTCAAAGGGAATGCAAAGTGCTGTATATTTCATGTTATGAGTGGCAATGTATAATGACAGTGCACTCTGAATTACAATGACACACAGATATCTGTTCATTTATGAAAAGCAGATATCAGGATCATTTTAGACATGGAGGTCTGGAAGGAATTAGCTGTTTGTAGACAAGCATCTCTGAGCTAAAGTGCACACAGGCCTCATGACGTGCTGAGCTGTAACTGCACCGCCTTCAGGACTAAAGGGTCAACAGGTGGAATAATTGCAGAGATTGTGTTACTACATCCTGAAAGACTGACGCAACACGAATGGAATTTACACCAAAGCAAGTGATGGGCCCTTGAAACATTTGAGTACATTTCATTCAAATAATTGTTCTTTATTTGGTTAAATTAGGTCACAGTAAGCTAATGACCATTAGGGTCTAAATGACAGTGTAATGACCAAGTTGCAAATCAAAAGTCAGTATCAATGCATTGCAATACCATAAATGATATAACGGAAACATTATTTGAGTTTGAAGTTGAGTTTTTTGCTTAAATGTAGTAATAGTGAATTTATAGTACAACAAATTCCACTAGAAAGTGGAAAGTCTATTTAATTAAGGACTTTAGAAGTCCATTGACTTTGGCAAAATGCATCTCCGTGAATCGAATAGCAAAGCTTAGGAAAATATCGAGGCGCTGTAAACCAGGAATGATCTGCAAGTGTCTGCAAGAATAAATGTACCAATTAGAGCCCTATAATCTTTAACAGGTAACCTGTAATTATATCCACAGACTACTCCCAAGCTGTTAATTAGAAAATGTTCCAACCTGATCATTGTAGGAGTTGTTTTTATTGGCAATTTCTTTAGCCCTCTCTTTCTCACTATATATATATATATATATATATATATATATATATATATATATATATATATATATATATATATATATATATATATATATATATATATGAGCAATATTACACGAGTAGCAGTGCGCTATGGCTGTATATCAGCACGGCTGTGATTCGGCCATAGGTAATCATCATCATCATCATCATCATCGTCATCATCATCATCATCATCATCATATTTTGCTTATCCAGGGCAGAATCGTGCCGCCAACAGTCAAAGCAGAGACACCCAGACTTCCAATCACTGATATAAAGCCATATTACATGGCTATAAGTGTTATATTGCGTTTATAATAACCGCTTGACAGCACAAGTGTTTAAATAAATCAGAAACAACAACAAACTGTCTTCAAAAAAACTCTTTTGTGCAGAAATACTTTCTTCTGCCATGGACTCACATCTCAAATTGACGGTTTGAAAGTCGAGCTCCAGCCTCCGTTACTGATTCTGACACGCCACTTTAGAGGAGGCGTCGCTTCAGTGAAGATTGTATTATGAGTAAAGTATAAAGTAAATTTCAAAGATGGCGGTTCATAAGAACAAGGTCAAGCAGCAGACATCGGGGACAACAAATTTACAGACCGGCAGAGGGTGAAAACGACACTTCACTGACCGGAATGACCGCCAACTCATTCGAATGTCACTCAACAACCGTAGGATGACATCAAGTGACCTACAAAAAGAATGGCAAAAGGCAGCTGGGGTGAAGTGCACGGCGAGGACGGTTTGAAACA
The DNA here is from genome assembly GCF_024679245.1 of Pseudorasbora parva. NCBI lineage: Eukaryota > Metazoa > Chordata > Actinopteri > Cypriniformes > Gobionidae > Pseudorasbora > Pseudorasbora parva. The sequence goes on from NC_090195.1 coordinate 33,177,682, forward strand.
GGCTCTTAGGGGCAGGGCTGAAGTCGTGTAAAGCTGGAAAAAAGCCCTTCATCAATGAGAATCAAAGAAGAGCCAGGCTGAGGTTTGTAGAGACCATAAGGATTGGACTGTAGAGGACTGGAGTATGGTCATCTTCTCTGATGAGTCCAATTTTCAGCTTTGTCTAACGCCTGGTCGTCTAATGCTCTGACAATGTTCCCTAACTCTGAGGACATCTCCAGCAGGACAATGCTCCATGCCACACCGCCAGGTCAATCAAGGTGTGGATGGAGGACCACCAGATCAAGACCCTGTCATGGCCAGCCCAATCTCCATACCTGAACCCCATTGAATACCTCTGGAATGTGTTCAAGAGGAAGATGGATGATCACAAGCCATCAAACAAATCCGAGCTGCGGGAATTTTTGCACCAGGAGTGGCATAAAGTCACCCAACATCAATGAGAGAGACTGGTGGAGAGCATGCCAAGACGCATGAAAGCTGTGATTCAAAATCAGGGTTATTCCACCAAATATTGATTTCTGAACTCTTCCTAAGTTAAAACAATAGTATTGTGTTGTTTAAAAATGAATATGAACTTTACATTATTCGAGGTCTGACAACACCGCTTATTTTTTGTTATTTTGACCAGCTGTTGCTTTCGGTAAATGAATGCTCTAAATTACAGTTTTTTTATTTGGAATTGTGGAAAAATGTTATCAGTAGTTTATAGAATAAAACAAAAATGTTAATTTTACACAAACCTAAAAATAGTAAAGCCAGAGAAACTGATAATTTTGCAGTGCTCTCTTAATTCTTTCCAGAGCTGTATATATTTTGTGGGACCTTGCAGAAAATGATTTCATAGATAAATAAAGCCTCATATATATTACAGCCACACAATGTTAGACTGTATATTCAGGGTTCATGTAAAATACAAGATCATGCTGACAACCATACATATGATCCATGTTGCTCATGAAATATTCATTATAAAACATTACTGGCAGAATGTGGATGTGTCTTGCTGTGATATGAGCTACTTTATGGCCAGAAACACAGCTCCTCCTTCAGAAAAAGGAAAAAAGAAAGATGTTTGGATTAATAATAATAATAGATTTTATTTATAACGCACTTTTCATTCAGAAGAATCTCAAAGTGCTAAACCATTGAACAATTAAATGCACATTCTTCTGCAAAAATGAAAAAAATCTGGCATTTGATGTGGACAACTTATCCGTCAACAGTCCTGTTATTAGCAACATTAGGCCATGACAGAATAATGGGATGTAAAGGGAAAACTCTGGAACAGATAGCGAATACAGCTTACATCGATCTTCTCCGGTGGGGCCGGTGATAAATGAGTGTTAGCTCTGCCTGGGAAAACAGCAAGAAAAAAAGCCCTGCAGCTGCTTTTTGTGGGATGTTCCTCAAATTACAGAGATTCTCAAGCAAATGCCGATGTTAGTAGGGTATTTATCGCAAAGGTCAATGCAATTTAGGAGGACTGACACGAAAAACAAAAGCCTCACTAAGTATATCCTGAAGTCATTATCAAGCCAATGAACTACAGGAGTCACTGTAAGGGAAATGTCACTGAAGCATCTTTCATTGGGCTCTACCAAAATGACCTGAATGATTCCCATCAAATCATCTGCAATTTTGGGTATTACTGCATTATAAGTGTGTCATTTTTGAAGCCTAACATTGTTTACTTTTATTTTATGGATAATACCAGCTTGGATATTCTTAAAAAGACAACAACAAAATAAGTTTTTACACATTTTTTCCTTACTCAAAGTCGACGTGAAAAAAATGAGTTTCTAAATGCATGCTATTGATATTACAGTAAATGATTAAAACAGACATTTATGACCTCGTAATTTTTAATTAAAATATCATAATTTGATCCTCCAGTCAGACAACAGACTTCTCCCTGGGAAAGTATTTACTGCTTAAATCCTGATACTTTCTTACAATCGCCTGCAAGATCGGATTCAGATCAGCCTTCATCAATAACCAATGGACAAAACCAAGATCATGCTATACATTTTCAATAACCCGTTTCACTTGGGTATACGTCATAAAAGAGGAGAGCTGTCAATACTGCTGTCAGGATGTCTTTCGGAAAAAGAGTAGGGGTGCAACCCCGGCATCCTGGCCAAATTTGCCCATTGGCCCCTGTCCATCATGGCCTCCTAATAATCCCCATATCCTGATTGGCTTCATCACTCGGTCTCCTCTCCACCAATCAGCTGGTGTGTGGTGAGCGTTCTGGCGCAATATGGCTCCCGTCGCATCATCCAGGTGGATGCTGCACATTGGTGGTGGTTGAGGAGATTCCCCCCTTCTATGTAAAGCGCTTTGAGTGCCTTGAAAAGCGCTATATAAATTGAACGCATTATTATTATTATTATTATTATTACTTCCATTACATCATGGCTTTAAAGGGATAGTTCATCCAAAAGTTTCATTCTGTCATGAACTACTCACCCTCATGTCATTCCAAATCCTTAAGACTTCTGATAATCTTCGGAAAACAAAGGAAGATATTTTTGATGAAATCTGAGAAAGATGTCACAGCTTTTTAAATATCTAAATGTACACTCTTATCATCAGTCACTCAAACATGATATTATGACAATTAAACACTATTTAATGATATAACTAATTAGAAACTAAAACTAAAACTAAAACTTGAATTCATGAATTATGAATTCATATTTGTCATATTAACTGAAGTTAGGGCTGGTGGTGGTGCTTAAGATATTGTTGGTCATTCAATGTTTCTGTAAAATAATAGTATATGTGCATGTAATAGTCATTATTATTAAACGATGATAATAATACAAATAATTCTACTACTAATAACAATATACAACGCACTACATGCCACACAATTGTCGTTTGCACATTAGTCCCGCCCACTACCGGAGAACCCGGCATATCTTCTGGTTATTCTTAAAAGCTGAATAATTCCAAATAAACGCTGTCATTTTAAAAGGAAAATACAACAAAGAATATTGTTTACATGTAGCGCTTTGATTCTGTGTAGCAATTAACACTAATAGCGATCTGTGTTCAGCGAGTGAAAATATATCTATGCTAAACTTATACTTAGCTTCTAACATACACACATATTGGCGAGTAAAATCTAATATTTTACTTGCCAATGGCTAATGATAATGACATTATTTTGTTACCCAGAGTGAAGATTTAATCGCATATGCGAGGGTTGATCAAGAGATCGTAACACTAATCCATATGAATTAAATGGTTTAGTCCAAATTTTTGATTTATCAATTGCTTTAATGATTGAATTTAGGCCCTTTTTTCTTGTTCTGAAGATTAACTAAAGTCTCACAGGTTTGGAATGATATGAGGGTGAGTAAGTGATGACAGAATTTTTGTAATTGTGTAATTAATTTGTAATTGTGTAATTAATCCACAGTCAGAATCAAAGCTCTTTCTGGGAGTTGCTTCTCTTCAGCTCTGAAAGTGAAAGGAATATTAGGTAATGGAAAAAGGGAGTTGAAAAGTCAGTAAATAAAGGAAAGAAAGAACTTTTGTCTGTTTCCGTTCACCACTGCTATTTGACCTGCAACATGTATCGCGTCTCTGGCCTGGAGAGAATCACCTGACCTGAATCAATCCGACAGTTGCCTGGAGCAACAAAGGGAAAATATTCCGATATGTTGAAGAAAGATAGTGCATACTTGTATTGGTCTATGTGGAGAAAGAATGAGCCCTGAAGCAACACCTGAGTCTAGTCAGGCTGATCCTAAGAGAATGCCTGAGGTGATTGGAAACCAGTTCTCTTTAAGATCATCATGGGTTATACTGCTTCTGGCCAAACTGAACCACCTCCAACTAAATTCCAATGCTGGTGTAAGGAAATAGATTTGTGTCATTTTGCAAACATTTATGTAAGGAATTATATTCCATGTAAATATTCAGTATTTCTCTTCTTGGGAAGGATAATGGGTAAATTAAGATAAATAATCTATATATTTAGTCAATGTTTGCAATTGAATACTGCCTAATATAAAAAAGCAACAGTACTCATAATGCAAACACACACATTTAATATACGCCACATGGCATACTTATATCAGCAAGTGCCTTATAATTTCCAATCTTCTAGGAAACAAAATGTTTTTTGCATTTTTATCCAATGATCATGGCTCAGCGCTAAGGATTTATCCTACAGTGGTTCAAATTTCTACTTGAAATAGCAACATTTTCACTGGCTCCACCAAAAAATAAATAAAAAAATAAAAAAAATTGAATAGGCCTAGTTATTATATCTTCATTGTTTTTGACCCATAACCTTAATAAATAAGGCTGTTACATCAAACAATAATAGCCTAACTCAATTGTCAGTAATAAAATAAGCAAAAATTATGAGCAATATAATGAATATTCAGAGCTATTACAGCATCACTGTACCTCAAGACCACTAAGATCATCACAAAGCTTATTGTTAAAGGCTCGGAAATCTCACCTAAAAACAAAGGGAGATCGAGCCTTCGCGGTGGCGGCACCGAGGCTCTGGAATGGTCTCCCGGTTTACATCAAGTCCTGTGACTCCATCGCTGGTTTTAAGTCTATGTTAAAGACGTATTTATTTTCCGTTGCTTTCAGTTGTCCTTAGCTATATGTGGGTTGAATGCTTTGTGTCTATGGATGTCTGTTAAACGCTACTTAACTGTGGAGCCTGTAAAGCACTTTGGTCAACTTGTGTTGTTTTTAAATGTGCTATATAAATAAATTTTGATTTGATTTGATTTGATATAATGCAACAAACATACAAATAAAGTAAACATTGCTTTTTAAGGTAAGTCTGAGAGTAATTTTGAGGTAGAGAAAATGAATAATCAAATGTAAAATAGCACTCCAGTCTTCACTGTATAAATTAAATATAGATTGATCCTTATTATAGTTACAAAATCTATTCAGATTAGTGAGTGATTTTTTCTTTGACCTTCGTTGTTTGATTACAGCAGCAGGTTTATTAGGGTGCTGTCACTTTAAGAGCTGCACAGATCCAATATACTGTTACACATGTGTTTTATTTCTCAACTAACTAAAGGGGTCATGAACTAAGAAATCAAATTTTCCTTGAGCATTTGACATATAAGAGGTCATCCTACTATATGAATATCCTGTAAGTTTCAGAACTTACCTTCCTTGTTAGTCCAAAAACAGCTTTTATTGTAATCAGGAATGAGGAATGAGGAATGAGCCTGTCATAGATCAGAGAAAAATCACCTCTGAAGAAGAAGAACAACGCCCACTTAATCATCATAATGGTGGCTCCGCCTACTTCATCATCATAACGGTGGCTCCGCCCACTTCATCATCATGACGGTGGCTCCGCCCACTTCATCATCATAACGGTGGCTCTGCCCACTTCATCATCATAACGGTGGCTCCGCCCACTGGAGTGTTAGTGAGATGACGAGGAGAGAAGAGCGATACATCACTGCACTAAACATAACATTACCTTCTAAAGGATCCTAATGATAGGAGTGAGCTGATTTATTCTCAACAATGTCTCAGTTGAGCATTAATTATTTGTGTTCACTACATTTCCCTGTGGATTCTTTGGGAAATCAGTCACAATTTCAACAGAGGATTTGCAAACAGACTTTTACTAGACAGACTGGACAGTAATGTTTGCCTTGAGAGCTTTAATAGTAAAAACGTGCTAAATGTTTTTTGAGAGTTACACATGTAATACTTTACTTCATATTCATAAGCCAATCACAGCAGTGGGCGTTTACACTAAAGTCTCACAGCAGCCAATCACAGCAGTGGGTGTTTACACTGAAGTCTCACAGCAGCCAATCACAGCAGTGTGCGTTTACGCTAAAGTCTCACAGCAGCCAATCACAGCAGTTGGCGTTTACACTGAAGTCTCACAGCAGCAAATCACAGCAGTGGGCGTTTACACTGAAGTCTCACAGCAGCCAATCACAGCAGTGGGGTGTTTACACTGAAGTCTCACAGCAGCAAATCACAGCAGTGGGCGTTTACACTGAAGTCTCACAGCAGCCAATCACAGCAGTGGGCGTTTACACTGAAGTCTCACAGCAGCCAATCACAGCAGTGGGCGTTTACACTGAAGTCTCACAGCAGCCAATCACAGCAGTGGGCGTTTACACTGAAGTCTCACAGCAGCCAATCACAGCAGTGTGCGTTTACACTGAAGTCTCACAGCAGCCAATCACAGCAGTGGGCGTTTACATTGAAGTCTCACAGCAGACACGCCCTCTTACATTTATGAAAATTTTTGATATAAAAACAATAAGTGCACCACAGAAAAGATTCTATAAAAAAATTAAACATTGCAGGTCATGACTTGTCCCTTTTAAGATATAACAGAGTAATTTTACAAGGACACTTGCAGAGACCGTCATTAAAAATAAAAAAGTTATTTCACTCAACTGTGCTCTAAGACTTCGGTGGTCAATCAGGGATCTTCAAGACTTAAAATTATTTATTTAATGGACTTGATATGTTTTGTTGAGCATCACTTATTGACTCATCTGTGTTAGATTCAACAAAAGCGCAGTTTAAGCTCAGTAAAAGGATGACCTAGAAAGACAGTGGACAAAAGGAACTGGCAACAGCACAACGCTTTCAGTCTCGTCTTTATGTTGGGTGACATTTCTAGTGTTCCACTTCAGTGGGTTTTCCTGGACATTCACTGTTTGCTTCGTGTTTGTGAGCTGGAGCATCTTTACCAATGAATGCATCCATTCTTGATTTTCAGAGCTGTCCTCTGTGATTTCTAATAGCATTGGTATTTTGAGAGCACCTGCAGTGGTACAAGACTGCAGGTCCTTCCGAGAGCATTGTTATTGATTCGTCCTACACTGGAGTTTTTGGTGATTACTTCATTTGCTCTGCAGTGCAAATAGATATAGAAGTCAATAGATATGATCTATTTAATTAGCTCATCTGAGGTTTGTTGGAAGTCAATGAGTTCAGAAATGAAACCCTGGTGTTAGTCAAGACAGAACTGCACTCTTGCTCCAGGCGAGGCCGAGAAGACTGACTAATGCCCAGGTTTAGATAAAAGCATCCCTCCAGATATTTCAGCTTTGCAATAGGTCTAAGCTGGAAGACATTTTTCTAGAAAACAGATTGTCAAATTTAAGTTCAGAATGATGAATAAAATAATACCATGCAACTTTTCTTTTTCTGCAGTATGTAGAGTCAATTTTCTTTGTTCATGGAGTATCTGGATGATCTAAGACAGTGGTTAAGAGTGACGCAAGACAATTTAAAATCTGATTTGAGCAGCCAGACTGAGATTTAAAAATCTGATTGGAATCGTATTTCAAACCACCACGAAATGTGTTTTAAATCAGATTTTGAAGAAGAAGAAGAAAAAAAAAATCAGATTTCATATGTTTTTCTGCTGTCTAGACTCAAAAACACATCTGGATAAAATCTGGATACACAAAAATATATATTTTTGCTGGCAGCCTGAACATAGCCTAAAGCGGATGATAGGGCAACTTTTTGAGCAATGTTGCTGAAAGATGTTGCTGGGGGCTTTTTCCCATTGGGAATGGGCAACACATTTCTCTTTGGATATAGAAGATAGAAAATTGTTGCCCATTCTCAATGGGAAAGTGCCCACAGCAACCTCTTTCAGCAACATTGCTCAAAAAGGGTTTTTTTTTTTCTCCGGTGTTTGGGGGGTAAAATGTGTGTTATTTTGGCAAGGTTGCCTGCTAAAATTCGCACTCATGGGTCTATATATCACATAATAGTCGCTTCAACCCGCGGACATAGAAAACAACCCGCGAAAAAAAACGCGGACATGGCAACACAGTGCAGTTGAGCTCTGTTGACATTTGATAATGCGTCGCTTCGTTGCTCTGATTGGTTGTAGGTCTATCCAATTGAGGTCTTTCCTGGTTGGGTTGAAACACGCCCCATAATCACAGCCCAATGGAGCATCAGACTCATATTCTGACTAGAGCTGAGTATGACAACGCCAGGCTATTACCATTTTCAACTAAATTTAATAGCTCATAGAATATTATGTTTTATGAATATCTGAGCATGCAATATATCAAAATAAAGAGCTGACCCTCTTCTTTTAAACCAACAACAACAAAAAAAAACTTTTATTCTAGCTTCATACATTCCTTTTTTATCAACACTTGAATATGGGTAAGTTTCATTAAAAATAAAAGCAATATTTTGAGCAAAAAGCTGAGAAAATCAAGATTTTGTAAAAGACTGGAGGAGATCGAGTCCATCAACACCTCTAATGCTTCAGTCCTGTAGCTCGTCCTGGGTCCACATCTCATTCAGTGATATTAGGCAGTTTTGATTCATATGATGTTTGATGTTGATGATCACATTATTTTTCATATAGTTACATATGATTGCTTGTTTTACTTGCTTGTTGTTTCTATCTATCTATCTGTCCATCCATCCATCCATCCATCCATCCATCCATCCATCCATCCATCCATCCATCCATCCATCCATCCATCCATCCATCTATCTATCTATCTATCTATCTATCTATCTATCTATCTATCTATCTATCTATCTATCTATCTATCTATCTATCTATCTATCTATCTATCTATCTATCTATCTATCTATCTATCTATCGGTAATGTTCCTAGACTGAATAATCATTGTTTACGTGTTTCATACATTTATTTTATTTTAGAATGAACACTGTTCTCATTTAGGAGCTTGAGTCCAAGTTCTTGTAAGATCAGGTGCAGGTCGAGCCTTGCCCTAAAATGCTCTGAGGAAGGATTAATTCACCTGTCATACCTGCCTCCACCTGCTCTCTGTCTCCATATCTCCATATATCCAGGACTCAATCCTTTCCCTTTGAACATATCTTAACTAATCTTCTGAACTTGCAACAGGCACAGACATTTCTTTCAGATTCAGCCAGTGGATTACAAGGATTTTTATGTAATTAAAGGTCTCTGTATTCTAGGTCAAACCAGAACAAAGAACGCTTTGTGTTTTGATCAAAGTAATAACTGAATTTGGCACCTCAGTTGACTGTATGTCAATGGGAGTTTCTAAAATGCGATGGTTGCTGCAGCAAAGTAACGGGAATTTAAAGAATATTTCCCACGTACCTGAAAATGTCTTCATTTACTCACTCTCATATTGTTTTAGTGTTTAAAAGTACAAAAGTACAACAGTCGGTCAGGCTTCAAAAACCCCAAGTCTTTCCAAATCTGCATGACTTTCTTTTTCTCCTAGAACTTTAATTTTCAGTTTGGAATGAACTATCCCTTTAAGAAATATAAAAAAGCTGCCAGTTTCCTCTTGTCTGCGTGTTAAATATGGATGCATACTTTTTTTCTCTTTGTACTGAAGGTCTAAAGGACAAGCATAGAAATCATCTCAGCCCACAGTCCAGCAGCTGCGATTTCAAATTCTCCTCATTTTGTAAGTGTTCGTCAGAGCTCTACACAGGGAGCGTCCAGGTCAAATGAAGTAGGTGTAGTAATTTATTTTCTTAGAGGAAATCGATTCATTTTGCTTTACACAAAGATCGTCCTTGATCACACGCACAAATGTAATCTTTCACTTCCAATACCACAAGCGGATGAGAAACAAAAATATGACATGCACGTCCAGCAAGTCAAGAACAAAACAACACACACACACACACACACACATAGAAAAGACATAAATAAACTATGATGGAGGGCAATGTTTACTTGGCTAGTGAAAAGATAGCAGATATCCTCTGAGAAATGCTCTACGCCTGGCTAGGAAAACAAAGGAAGAAGAGCAGCGAGGATCTTTTCAGTTCATTTTGATTCTGGACGGGCATCTGTAGTGATAAAGTAGTAAATCGATTGACCCTGAATGAAAATATGCAACATTAAAGATTGGGAATGGACTGTAGGCTTGACTTGATTAGAACAAATGACATTAATAAAAAGTGACGTCAACAACATTTATTTCAGTTGAATGATATATATGCTGCATAATGAAGAACAGGTTATCTCTGTCTAATCCATATGAAAGAAGAAACCCAGAAACCAAATGTTCAGAGATGAATACATAGCTGATATTCTACAACGAACCAAGTGATTATACCTGTCATACACACATACTTCACCAGAAACAGTGTCTTCAGTGTCTGGTTTACATCAAGAGATGTCTATTCACACCCTGATCCCGTGATACAGACTCTCACTCTCCTCCCCAGAGTGCCATGTTTTATTTCTGGATGTGAAGTGTTTGGCTCTACAGAGAGGCAGGCAATGTGTCTCAAATCTGAGGAACAGTGTGTTATGATGGACTGAAGGCTTTTTATTCTTTGTTGGTTTGTTTGGCCAGATGAGGGCCGGTCCCCAGACTAAGCCTGATTTCTCCATTTCTATCACAGACAGAGTTTATGTTCCTTGCCACTATCAGCTTTCGTCTTGCTTTAGTTGGGGACACTTTGGATGAGAACTGAACTGAGCTGGACGGTCAGTGTTTTCTAAAGAGCTGCTTTATAGCTGAATTCATTTTGATGATCTTTACAGATTTTGAATGTTACAGAATTAACTCTGAGCCTGAACTGACCTCCGCTAAACAAAGACACTATTTTCTTTATCAGAGCTGCTTTACAGCAGAATTGAATTCTGTTTGCATCATTGAATCATTATTTATCCCTTTAAAGCTGCTTTGAAACAATCTGTATAGTATAAAGCACTATATAAATAAAGATGAGTTGGTCCTATGACAATTTGAGGTGATCTTCAAGATCAAGTAGGAGAGAACTGAGCACAAGCGTGAATACATTTGCTGTTTTGCGATATGCTATTTGGCTTGTAGAGAAGATGTGTGTTATTGGCAGGCAATAAGAAGTGTTAAAAAAGTCCATAGACTAAGGTGAGTTCAGGTCATGTCAGAAATATCGAATTCATGAGTTTAACGCATGAAGACCACCACAAAGTCGTAAATACCAGTGGAAAGCTCTGGGTTTTCTTTTTTTTTCTGGATCTTTACGAGTTGGGGGCGTTTCAGTCAGAAACATGTTGGACTACAACAAGACTTATAGTTATTTAGCAGAGACATAGTCAGGCTTTTAAATTTACAACAAAATAAGCTAATTGCCTACACAAAATATAATAGCATAGTAATATAACATTGAGAAGTATGGCATTCGCAGGCTTTTTGTGACCTCTCCAGGAAAGAGCAATGCAGCTCCATTAAATTGGTGCATGTCTTCTGTAAAATACAGGTGTGTGTACATTTTATATTATCTATAAATTCATTTTGTGCTGTATATCCTTTAAATTTATGCAAAGTAACATACAGAGGTGCGATGTAACTCACCTAAATAAATGTCGTATTGGTCTTTCCGTGTGATGGAAATGCCGGATGCCTTGCCCTTTCAATAAAATTGTAAGATTTTATTGAAAAATATACAGTATATAAATACATAGGATGTTAAAATATGTCCTCAGAACTGTACACTGTTTATTTATGGACAGGTTATGTAGTCGGTCACAGCATATTTCGGCTACGAGAGAAACACAGCGTTGTGGTCGGTTCTCCCGCTGAACATGATACAAGCTCCGGCATTCAATCCAGCGCCATTACGGTGGAAACGGGACAACAGAGACTGCTCGAATGCACTTGACTTGAATCCCTTCTAGATTTTTCATTTTTACTTCTATCACCAAATTAGGTTGTTTTTAACCCAGTGCTTTTAGAGTGTAGTAATTAACAAAGTTTAAAGAGGCTTCATAAATGAATTAAAAACATGAAGCAAAACACACGATGCACATTCTTTGGTGTCCATTTTTAAGAAATAGGCATAAAAACATTGCTGTATTGTTGTGTAGTTGATTAGAAGAAGGTACACCGCCATCTTGCTCTGACGAATGTGACTTGAATGCACCAGACGGCGTAAAGAATAACTCTGCCAAAACACTTTTGACTTTCCCACAGCCAAGCAATCACTTTTCTGCAGACAAAATAAATAAATAAATACAATGATTCCTTTGGTTACAATTTCTTGTTCATGTGTCTTTAATGCAACTGAATTTTATTTTTAATTTCCTTTTTTTTCTATAGACTGTACTCACAAAGATATAACGATCAAGATAAACTTAAAAATTCGCCGGAGTTGTCCTTTAACAGAGCACGTTTACACAGGGTTGCCAACTTTTATGTTTAGGTTGGAGTGAGAATTTTTTTTTTTTTGCGGGGGGGGGGGGGGGGGGGGGGGGGGGGCTATTTCAAACTTAATTTAGTATCAATTCATATGTAGTATATAGCTTACTGTACATAATAAGGACAATTAGTTTGTTTTAGCACTATTTTAAACGTTTCTATTTGAAACGGTCAAATTATATGTGCTCGCATTCATTAATATTCACTTGTGCATGCTTATATCATTATTTACTAAAAATATTAGGATACTAAGTCCTAATATGATGCAAAAATATTAGGATACTAAGTCCTAATATGATGCAAAAATATTAGGATACTAAGTCCTAATATTAAGTTATTAACGTTTTAAAATTTCACATTTAAAGAAATCTAGTGTTTGATCATATCTAAATATTTATTCAAATTGACTGTTTTTGAGCAAATAGATTAGATACATGTATATTTATTAAAGAGCCATAAGGCACCTACTGGGTAATGGCATTTCAAATTAACATTATTTTTTAAGCAATAACTCTAATTTACCTCTTTGAATTTGAATTCTCTATTTTAACCTTAATTACTACACAAATTGAAATATAAATAATACAAATATTAGAAGAAATATATTTTAAGTGGTCATTAATTGACTATAATTATTGCACAAATAGTATTTAGTACCAAAAGATCTGTTCAAAATATTCAATAAACATTATTAAACTAAAATATAGAACACTTATTTGATTGAAAAATAGTTACGGTGTATGGTCACATTTGACCATCAATGAGTATTAGTTTGACCAATTAGTAAGGGATATCTGAGGGCTAAATACAAGAATAAAATGAATGTTAACAATGTTGCATCTCTATCACTCTCCATAATAAAACGATCCAGTGAAAATGGCTGACTTAATAATCAATGCACACTAACTGTTTACCAAAACTTGCTGCAAACATCTGTAGAGTGAAACTGTTGTGTACCTTGTTGTGTGTAAAGCCATTCAAATGCATTGACACCGCGCTAAGTATTGAGCGCTCCATGTAGGCTACCACGTGACTGCGTGCGCCGCCATTGATGAGAGCATATTGCCATTCCGCTTTTCAACGCCTCTGACTTTAATTAGCGCCAAAACGCTATTTATTGTTTGAATTTCGCATTAAAACGTAATAATAATAATAGTTAGAGCTATAGGCCTAGATTTGTTTAATATAAAAGCAGGTTTGGCAATTTGGCGTGAGATTAAGCTGGGCAGCGTGAGAGCGTGACACAGAGCCCGAAAGCGTGTGTCACGCCAAATGCGTGAGAGTTGGCAACACTGGTTTACATGCACACCAGTAAGCTGATAACTCATAAACATCAGCTTATTGAAATAACCAGTTCTCCACGTTTACATGCAAACCAGTAAACTGACAAAGCAAGTAAACCGTGTTTACATGACTTTATTAATAAACCGGGTTATTTCCTTGTAGTGACGTCAAAAATAATGTCCATATCTGACTCGGAGTATTCCAAATGTTACGTCAGTTGTGATGTTAAATAAAGCGTGCGCCGTGTCAGCAGGAGATTTACGGATCACTTTATCCCTCATGCAGTAACAGATGCAGCGTTTTGACTGAACTACTTCTGCTGCATGAGATGAGAACACATCTTTACAATTTTCTGGGTCTTAAAAGAGTCTGCGTTTGTGATAAATGTCCTTATTTCATGCAAAAGGCTAGCTCGCTCTGTCTGGATGTGTTTAAATCTGCTCTAAGTTTGCGTTTTTGTCACCTATCACACATGCGCACTTCAACAAGCCGACAGAAAGCAGGTTAATGCGTTTACATGCAGCGTATCGAGGTAAGAGGCAAAAAACGACCTGTCCCGACTGGTTTATACTTGAGCCCTTTATGAAGAAAACGGGTTACCGAGTGTACATGACCATGTTCGTTGTCGGCTTATTAGGCATAATCGTCTTAAAAACGTGCATGTAAACGCACTCAAAGTGTTCTTTTCCTCGCAGGTATTTTTTTTAGGTTTATTTATCAAACTTTATATATTTGTGTTATGCTCTGTATTTCGGCTTTAAAATGTTATGAGAAAAGTTTTACGAATGTTTATCCACCACATTACCTTTTATTTAAACCTAAATAAGAAAGCCATTGTCAGTTCGTCTGTCAGTTGGCAGGCAGTTTTGGTCACTTTATTAAAAGTTATTCCTGTGTGCAGTGTGTAAAGGAAAATAAAAATAGTTTTACCCTTCTGCTCACTAGTGTCGTGCCCCTCCCAACCCATTCACACACACACACACACACACACACACACACACACACACACACACACACACACACACACACACACACACACACACACACACACACACACACACACAGATGATTCGACTATCAGTCGACCATAGAAAGATTCGACAATTCTGATTTGAATGTGTAAATCCACTACAAATGGCAGTCCCATCAAATAGTGCCCTATTTAAGAGTATGGGGGCGATTTCAGACACAGAAATTATTCAGACAAAACAGGTCGTCCTGTCCCAAACTCACACCATTGGTTACACCTGAAGTCGTTATATTGAAGTGTTCAACAAATGGCTTATAATTGTCTCTGCATATTAAACCAGGACATAATGAAGTACTTGACATCTGAAAATTTACGCATTTAAGAGTATTTCGTTGAATTTGTCTCACACATTCTGGAGTAAAATGTTAACACACACCCCTATATCTCAGTAGCTGTAAACTAATGGGCATGAAATCTGGCTGAAAACATTTCTTTTTCTTGAGGCAGTCTGCTTCAACAGAACCCATTCTTACATTGGTGGCGCAGTTCAGCGAGTTCAGAAACACAATGGAGCGTTTTTACACACTGACCTCTATAAACCAGTTCCTCTGTGAGAGCCACTGAAAGAGTGACATTGTGATATTTCATATGAAGGAGAAAAGCGAACATAATGGAAAGCATGAGCAGTTCTTCCACTGATTTTTCCCCCTCCAAAACCTCCAAAAATCCAGGCAAGGGCTGTCAGCATTCTTGTGTGCAAATGGAAACCAGACACCAGGATAGTCTGCAGATGCCTCTAGGGAAAACGCAAGAGCCCTCAAACCACAAACTCTGTAATTAGCTTATGACTGACTTTCAAGAACATTAATCTTTGAAATCAGAACAAAAATGAATGCCATTAATCTAGAAGTTACAGAGCTAATGTGCTCTAGTTTACTCTGTGAGACAGATTTACAAACCAAACAAACAGTAAAAGACATTAAACTTGTAACCGTTTTTAACGTGCTTAGTTTGACCAGGATGCAACCCATCTACGACAACTTCTCAGTGTCCACCTAAAACATGTGGAAACACAGCAGCTACACTAAAACAATACAACTAAGCCTTTCCTGAGCCAGTGAGCTTCACATTTGTCTTGCAAGCAAAGGTGTTTTCAGTTTTGTAAGCAAACATGATGCCAGATGGCCTGTTTTTGAAATGAGCTTTGCAGAACTTTTTCAATGCACTCGATTCCTTCATGTAGGGCTGTAGTCATTTCTGTTCACTGAGTTTTTATGCTCCAAAAGACAGATATCTCTTCAATCTATTCATGCTGTGTGGTGTGTAGTCTGTGTACTGACGCAGTTGTGGGCTTTTTGTCTACAGGGTTCCATGACTTTTCAAGATGTACATGAATAATGGATCAAGATTTTATGTATCCTTTTTTTAATCGGAAGTAAAACAAGATTAAATTATATTATGCACTTAAATACCTTTAATTGAATTAATAAATGTAAATATTTAAATGTTAAATGTAACATTTTTGGTATCATTTTTCTGTTCAATTATTTTTGTTAGAAAAAAATATAAAATGAAATGCCACTTTGCACTTGGAGAAAATTTTACTTTAAAATAAATATACTTTTTTTTAAATCAAATTAATTATTTACAAATAGTTTATTTAAATACATTTAAATAATATTTAAATATTTAGAATGTTAATAGTATTTTTTTTATAGAATTTCTTTAAGTTTTTATCTTGTTATACTTGATTTCTTGGTTTTAAGTGTTTAAACCAAACATGCTAGCCAGACGTTGTCATACTCAACTCTAGTCAGAATATGAGTCTGAAACTGCTCCATTGGGCTGTGATTATGGGGCGTGTTTCAACCGAACCAGGAAAGACTTCGATTGGACAGACCAACAACCAATCTGGCTGAGGCGGTCTGCTTCAACAGAACCCATCAAATTGTCAAATGCCTACAGAACTCAACTGCGCGGTTTTCCCGCAGGTTGTTTAACATGTCCGCGGGTTGAAGTGGCCTCAATTATGTGATATATAGACCCAGGAATGTTTTAGCAGGCAAACTTGCCAAAATAACACACATTTTACCTACCAAACTGCTTTTTTTTTCGGAGAACCCCCCAAATAGCTATTGTTTTGGGCTAGTAGTTGGCGGGTTTTGCTGTAAAAACTTGACTACCCTGTCTGCACGCACACTGGAATAATTGACGTTAGAAGAAAAAGATCAGTGTAAACTATCTTTGCGGTGTCGTAAAAAAAGAGAATTTAAGGATAAACAGAGTACTTACCAACACAATCATAATTTCTGAGATTCATAGTGGAGGTGAACGCATATACGAACAAGTTCTCCGTTTAGGATTAGAACAAATTTAACCCAAGCGCATTTGATGACGAGCATGATTACGTTACTGTTTATCATCTGTCCATCATTGTCTAAAGCCCGGCCTGACAATTTCATTGGTCCGCACAATGTCTGTTCAGGCATAATTACTCTTTTGGATCAAGTCCAGACCGAACTGCCCGAGCTCCAATGTTGTGGGCGGGGCTGAGTTCGGCTGAAATCCAGGCTACAAACATGCCATGCACATCCTGAAAAGTTAAGCCAAAGCACCTTGATCACCACAGGTGGATGGTCCCAGTACTGATAATAAACATCAGCCCTCCACGTATTCTAATGTGACGAGAGACAAACTAAACAATCAAACTACACTTCAAATACATTTTTTACAAAAATGGTTTCTATCATTGTAGGTCAATTTGATTACGCTGATGTAAATTCAAGTGTTCATTCTTTAAAATATATTTGGTTTTAGTTTTTGATACTTTAAAAACACTTAACATTTTTAATTGTATGCTTTAAAACAGGGGGGTAATGTCATGATTGATCCTCTCTGAGCAAAGTTGTCACTGAAGCACCAACTGATTTTTTTCAGGGATTTTCAGGAAGAGATTGGAGCTTTAACTTTAATTTTTCTACATTTCAACAGGGCTGTTCGTTAACTTTTTTGCACATTTGTAGCACATTTATAAACCGTCTGTTACCATGTCTAAAAAAATTCTATAAAATACAAAATGGTGTATTTAAGAATAAATATAATAATAATTACAATAATAATAATTATTATTATTATTACATTTTACAAAAAACAAATCATTAGAAATGTCTATGGTTTTATTATAAAAATATATAATTATGATTTTAAAAAAATGCATGTAATGCATGTTAATAAGCAAAGTTAATAGTGAGAATTGGACCCTAAACTAAAGTGTTACCAAGCTATTTACATGGAAATGTTCCAGAGGCTATACACCTATGTGTGCAACATTTTCATGAACCTCCTTTCAAGCCATGTTATTATTTTACAAGCATATATGCCGAGGCACAACACTGCAGTGCTTCATGTTACACTGGGGTTGTGAAGGGTTAAGAGTCGATTTTTTTGAGCTAGGTGAAGACGACCAGCTGCCACCTGCTCAGCTCTGAAACCCAGCGCTGGGAAGGTCCCACTGGTATTTCAAACATTAGGGCACATTAAGCATGGAGATCTTTCTCCGCTTGGCAGCAAAATGTAACCATGTGTTGAGGATGTGAGGGAGAACTACAGCCGTGACCAGGCTGCATATTATTCTGACTTAGTGGGTGTTCAGCTGTAAGAGATTGCACAGTGTTTCCCACCTTTGTGGTATGTCTAACTCCATGACCCTTAAAGGGTTAGTTCACCCAAAAATTTAATTTATGTCATTAATGACTAATGTCTTTCCACACCCGTAAGACCTCTGTTCATCTTCAGACACAGTTTAAGATATTTTATATTTAGTCCGAGAGCGTATGCAAGTGTATGCACACTATACTGTCCATGTCCAGAAAGGGAATAAAAACATCATTAAAGTAGTCCATATGAGACATCAGTGGGTTAATAAGAATCTATTGAAGCATCAAAAATACATTTTGGTCCAAAAATAACAAAAACTACGACTTTATCCAGCATTGTCTTCTCTTCCGTTTCACCAAACTCTATCGTATATCCCCAGAACACTGGGTATATACGGCATATGTTGATATTTTTCCATATTTTTAAAAAAGCTTACTGGTCGTCATTCGAGTGTGACATTTTTTTTTTTGTGGTCCAAAAAAGAAAGAAGGTCATGCTGAATTCGATTTTTGATAAAGCACAATTTTAATACAATCATCAAATAGGTAAATAATAATTATTTATCTTACATATGAATGGCAAAGCGATATTAGCAGCACATATAGCTCCTGGTTAAACTAGATTGTGGGTGGTTAATAAATAAAACAAAGGCTTTTTTATTGGAATACTGTGCTTTAAAAAAATGTACAACTGTTTAGGAAATTAATCCTAATGATCCCATGGTGGTTTATAGATTTCAAATGTGCTGAAAACTCCAGCTATGCTGAAATAGATCACAAATTATACATTTTTCCAAATAAAATAGTTGAAATCAAGTCAAAACAAATTGTATAATACCACAAGTATGCCAGCCAATACACCAGAGGCGTGTTATGCTGTCAGGAACAATGGGCGTAGGAACAATGTCTCCCAGCTGCTATTATGCTGGTGGAAATTGCTTATTAAGCATCTAAAATAATTGAAACATTCCTTTATCAAATAAAATAGTACGAGTAGGTGAGTTTGAACTGAAGGTAATTATAATATATTATTATAATTAATGTATTTAATTTTAATCCACAGTCCCACTTTATATTTGTGTCTTTTTGAACTCTGGTTAAAAAAAGTAGATTACAATGCACTTATTGTGCAAAAAAACAAACAAAACAAACAAATACTGGATGGAGGTGGATATGGGAAAGGTAAGGACAGGCTTGGTGGTATGGGTATGTTCAAGGATGGGTTAAGGTGTAACATTGTGTCTACACCGGGCGTGAGCAGTGCGATGCGACGCAACAAAAGACAATATAACCTATTATAATGCACATAGTACTAAGAGGCGGCTTCATGTGCCACACTTTGGGTGTGTGAGCAAAAAATCTGCAGGAATGAGTAAAATTATGCTCAATAAGTGCAATCCCACGCCAAAATTCAAGCCCTGTAACAACAATATTCATCCGAGTGGTGGTGGAGGTGCGTCTCACTGGCTGTCGGAGAGGTAAGAGAGAGAGAGAGTTTGAGATATTTCAACTTCGATCAAGATCTATTTTTTTTTTTTGACAATTTTATTGCACAGTTCATTATATCGGTTGCATTATTGCAGCCTATGTAATGCAGGCAGCAAACAGAATCTAGCTTAATATGAATTTCTAGTAATTATAGCAGTAGAAATACTATACATGTACAAAAGCTGTCACTGGAGCGGTACTCTTTCAACAGGTACACCTTTATAAAAGACCTTATTACTACCCCTGAAGGGTGCCATAAAGATACATATTAGTACCTAAATGGTACATATTACAACCTTTTGAAAAGCTAATGACCTAGTGAAAGCTTTGTGCTATTTGTTTTTTTCTTTTTGAGTGTACAGAACAAACTCATACAACCTCAACAAAAAAAACAAACAAAAAAAAATGTCTAGAATGTCCTGGCCAGCTAGTCTAGAAATCTAGACGCACCCTAGCGGGAGCAAATCTAATTTGCCGTGAGTGTCGTCTAGCAACTCTCCATACACTTCTGAGCTGTAAACCCCAAGCTCTGGTCAGGCCAATCACATTGTGTATAGAGTCGGTGGGCGGGGCTTAACATAATGACGGCCAGGTTGCGCGTGCTTCTAGTAAACACAGAAGCTGGCGAACGGCGGTCTTTCGAATCAGCTTTGACCGCGACTCTGGAAGACTTCTTAAGAAGGGAAGATGTGTTCTGAGTTTTGCCGACCGGATACAGCGAAAGTTTAATCTTTCAACTAGCTCTGCTTCACCTTCGTTGCTCTGGTTGGTTGTAGCGATATCCTATTGCGTGCATGCCGTGCAGAGGGAGTTTGAAAGACAACCGTTTATCCCGCCCCTCGGATTAAGCTGTCAATGGTGAGTTTCCAGACCAAACATCTTGATGTGGGTCTGGCTTGTCAGGCTAATGGCCAGCTTCTGTGAGAGTAATATGAACTATCTAGATCTATTTATACACTTTAAACAGCTCATCATTGCAATTCCTCATTTAATATGGTACTTCAATCTCATAAGGTTATAAATTATAGCAGCAGACACTTTGACTCTGTATATTAACTTGGTTGTAAGTACAGAGCGGTAGAAGAGTCCTGAGGCCTGTACTCTGAGATGAGCATGAACCAACACGCAGGAGACAGGAATTTTGACTGTGCCTTGTGGTGACTGGCATCCAAACAAAAGTGTGTTCTAGGGTGCATTGGTGAACGAAAAATAACAGAAGAGGGGCTGCATTTGAATATATGTATTGCAGTCTTTAGAGATGAAATATGACTGATTTATTTGCCATCATAGATTGTGATATATCAAAGATATCATATATCACTGGTTGCATGTGCTGATGCAGACCAAAAAAGCCTGATTCTGCAAAGAGTGGGAACCATATTCGAGGAACATTTTCTTTGTCATGAAGTTGAAGACTTAAACTAACAGTCAATAAATCAACTAATCCCTGTTTGCTGCCATCAACAAGCCATACATCAATTCAATGTGCTGATATTAGGAGCCATTACACTAATGAATAACAGTCACCGTTAGTCACAGTGTGGTGGATAGCAAGTCTGTTTCACATTAAATCTTTGATGTGCAAAATGCACAGCCCTTTTTCAATCTTGACAATATTTGCCCTGCAGAAGTGCATACTTGCTCCTGCATGACCTCCTACTTACTGCAAAGCTTTTCAAGCTCCAAGTTGGATGTGTATGGGTCATTAAGCTCTGTCAGTATAAAGGGCAGAAAAGACAAGAGAGATCTTGCTCTCTTAAGATACAGAAAGCAGCGCAATTTGGTCGCTATCATTAGCCATCAAAGTGGGTAGGCCTGATTTCCATCTCAGTCAAGAGCCTCTACTCTGGCTCTTCTTTGGAGTCATTATTGAGGAAAGTCACCTTGCACTATTTACGGCATTCATGATTGCCAACTGAAATTCTGTATGTTAAGAGTTTGGCAAGAGAAAACTATTCACTCACAAATGCCTTATTTAGACACAAATATATCATATCAGATGAGATTTTAACAATCTCACAACACGATTTGCCAAAATTCTCAAGTAAGCAATCAAAGAGATTTCAAGATTAATTCCACCATTAAATTCCTCTGAATTGTTATCTTTATGAATAGGGGTGTAACGATACACTAATGCCACAGTTCGGTTCACATCACGGTTTTAGAGCCATGGTTCGGTTCGGTTTGCTGTGAATTCAGGGTTTATGGCAGGGCACCAGCAATAACCCTAGATTCACTTTTAACTTATTAATAACAACAATAATGAACTTTATTAACTTTATACGTTGGCTTCACGTTTTCTTTAGAGCAGTTAGAGCAAACCAGAGTAAACTAAAAAAAAAAAAAAATGCTTCCACTGTAGACTAGACAAACAGTGGAGGCATTTATAAAAAAACAAAAAAAACAGGCATATTTATTCCACAAAGCGTAATGACCACACACAAGTATGTCCCACTTTAGCCAACTTAAACACATAAACTCTATGAAAATTACTAATACTGATGAATAAATAGGCATACAAGTTAAAGCTATAAAAACACACACAAATAGTAGCCACCACACTAATTTAAAAATATACAAAATAAAGTGAAAATAAAGTGGCATTTTGGGGTTATGGAAACAACAGTTACAAATGGAATAGGCCTACACAATACCAACATTAACTGTGAGCCCGATCTCACAAAAATGTGTATAAATAGTGCAATCTCGTGGAATGTATACTCCAAAATGAGTTTTCCATTAATCAAGTAATCCTACCCAAGAGCGTGTCATATGCACGCCATAAAGTGTTTATCATATGCATGCGAAAAACTGCGTAGCATTTGCACGGCCAAACTAATTTTGGCGTATCCATTCCACGAGATTTCACACTCGTACTATTGATACGCATTACCATGAGATCGTGTTGGAACTGTTAATGAAAGATGAAAACTGCTCCCGATGAACAGAATGAACATCATACCTGCATGCAAATCCTTCCCAGCTCACAAACAGAAATTTCGGTATTCTAAGGTGAGAGAAACTTTTTATTTTGTAACACAGATATAGCCTTGCAACACATCATTCTGAACACGTTTTTCTCAGACAGTCTGTGACCAACTCAGAACCATAGATATGTACAGTCTTGTTCAAAATAATAGCAGTACAATGTGACTAACCAGAATAATCAAGGTTTTTCGTATATTTTTTTATTGCTACATGGCAAACAAGTTACCAGTAAGTTCAGTAGATTCTCAGAAAACAACGCTCCAAGCAAACTCAAAAACCAATCTCCAGACCTTAATCCAATTGAGAACTTGTTTGGTGATATCAAAAATGCTGTTTCTGAAGCAAAACCAAGAAATGTGAATGAATTGTGGAATGTTGTTAAAGAATCATGGAGTGGAATAACAGCTGAGAGGTGCCACAAG
Source organism: Pseudorasbora parva (assembly GCF_024679245.1). Taxonomy (NCBI): domain Eukaryota; kingdom Metazoa; phylum Chordata; class Actinopteri; order Cypriniformes; family Gobionidae; genus Pseudorasbora; species Pseudorasbora parva. The sequence continues at coordinate 33,200,655 of NC_090195.1, forward strand.
TTGGTTGACTCCATGCCACACAGATGTCAAGCAGTTTTAAAAAACTGTGGTCATACAACTAAATATTAGTTTAGTGATTCACAGGATTGCTAAATCCCAGAAAAAAAAAATGTTTGTACAAAATAGTTTTGAGTTTGTACAGTCAAAGGTAGACACTGCTATTTTTTTGAACACACCCCTTTCAACTAATTGCCCAATTGCACAGCCTTAAGAGCGTGCATATCATGAATGCTGGGTCTCATTTGTTTTCTGACAATCTACTGAACCTACTGGTAACTTGTTTGCCACGTAGCAATAAAAAATATACTAAAAACCTTGATTATTCTGGTTAGTCACATTGTACTGCTATTATTTTGAACAAGACTGTATATGTGTATAATTATTTATATATCTAACTTTATCCTTAGAGCGGTCTTGCAACCAAACCAGTTTGCTGTAGAGAACACACTCTCACTGGGACTCCAAGGTAGCATTAAATGATTGACTAAATGATTTAGCCAACTTGCCAACTTAGCGAAATGGCTCTCTTTTTCTTCCGCCATGCAACTTGAGCGATCACCCAAGTCACGTGACATGCACTTATTGTCTATTTAGTAAATAATATTATTATAATAATATTTAGTAAAAATACAGCTCTTATTAGTTGTTAAAATTGTACTAATTACTACTTAATCAAATGCCAAGGAAACATTTTTTTTGTGTGGCATAAAGTAAGAGCTGGGCCAGGGCAGCAGGAGGCGGGGCATGTTCGGTTCAAATCGTGGGTGCTGTATCACGGTTTTTCGACTCCGTTTTAAAATCGCCACACCCCAATTATCTAGCTCTTACTGTAATTATCTATACTCTTACTGTATGTCAATTATTGTCTCATTTTACTTCTAAAGAATTTTAAGAGAAACATCTGAGGCAAAAGACCTCTGTGCTTTAATCAAGGCTTTGGAAAAGACTTAGAATAAATAGTTGCACTAAATGTTATGGTAAGTTTAATTGTTGACACATTACCATCATGCAAACAAAAAAGAACCACTATACAAAGAAATACTTTTTTTTTTCTTTATCTGCAGCTTTCTCTACACTCTAGAACCAATTAAACAACATGTTTTACCTTACAAAGTCTTGCTTGAAAAACGAGGTAGCCAAATGCCATGTATAATGAACATGGAGTAAATCATGGCAATTGTATTGAACTGTGGGTTAATTAATGGAACAAACAAAAACTAATTATGCCTCTATAGTCTCTAAGTCTCTATAGTGTGTGTTTTTTAGGCGAGTAACCCAACCCAACACACCTAAGTTTCATTCAAACATCTCATGACCTTTGACACTAGCTCCTCTTTCTTATCCCTTGAACGCACATTGATCCCTCGACTCTTCAACCATGCCTGCAGAGTCGCTGTGTTGACCTTAGAGAGCTGAAAACAGAAAAATATAAATAAACCTTTTAGTTACTAGGTAACACCTTATTAATACAACCACAATTAATAACTAGACTGAATCTTCAGAATTGTTTACCAGATTGTCTGCAATGATCTTCTAAAAATGGATTTAAATATGGTACAATTATGCTTAACTGAGCGATAAGTGCTTTAATTTATGATAGCTTAACGTATTATACACTGATCCACAACATTACAATTGATGAATAATTTGAATGAATGATGAGAATTAACACTACAAACTTTTTTTTTTTACTTTTAATAGACTTTGATTACCAAGGCTACACTGTAAATAAAGTCAATAAAGTAAAAAATGTAATATTGTGATTTATTATTACATTTTAAAAATAGCTGTTTTCTATTTTGATATATTTTAAGATGTAATTTATTCCTGTGCTCAAAGCTGAATTTAACATCATTACTCCAGTCTTCAGTGTTACATGATCCTTCAGAAATCATTCTGATATGATGGATTTCTGCTCAAAAGCATTCATGATCATTATCAATGCTGAAAGATACTTTTTTCAGGATGCTTTGATGAGTTAAAAAAGCAGCATTAACCGAAATATAAATCTTTTGAATCATGTACTATAACACGTAATGCATTCACGTCTGTAAGTTTGAATAAATGTAATAATTTATTTTTAAAAATAACCCAAACTTTTGAACATAAAGCATCTTGATGCAAACCTCTGCTAAGCGCTGGACACTTATTATTGTTGCTACCATCCAAGGGCAGCCATCAAGTTATAACGTGGAAGCAGAAATGGCAACATTACATATTATCTGATATGGGTTTTTTATGGCTGCACCTGTTAGTAGCCTCCATCATAAAGAAAATATATGAGCTCATCTTCTCTCAATGACATTCAATCAAGACCATGAACACATGCCAGGCTTATAATGGATTTTATTTAGATTATAGGGGCCAATGGGCAGCTCGGCTCAGCCTCGGCTGTTATTTAGCAAACTGTTCTTCCTTGCTAAGGTAAAAAACACGGTGAGTACAACACTGAAACTAAATGGCTTATTGATTGAGTTTTGGAGATATTATTTTGAATAATATTTCTATACTAAGATATTAGTTATAAGTTCACTAATATGGCAAAGTACCTGATTGCTCGTCGCATACACTTCCACATCCTGCACACTTTGTTTAAGCCTCTTCGGTTTTGACTCAAACGTGTCTCCCTGAAAGATGGTGAGACAGGATCCATTAGAAGCACTGCACGTTTCTCTTTACACCCCATATTGAATCATTCATGTAGATTCATCAATTATTTTCAGGAAACTACACCAATTACTTTGCCTAGTCTTGCTAAATCTCTGCCCTTTACAGACTCTGTAAGATGTCCCATGAGAAATACGGCAAATTACACACAAAAATTTCATTTTCTAAGTAGGAAAATGTGAGTGGTGTTTGCCAGTACAAAACTTACCATGCATTTACTAAGGAATTGTTTATAAAGAAGCCATATTATGCCTTTTTACAAATCTTGATTTTGTTTTTGTTCTCTACTGGAATAGTTTTTCATGCTTGAATGTACAAAACTAGGGCTTTCAATCGATTAAAATATTTAATCTCGAATAATTGCATGATTGTCATGAGTTAACTCGTGATTAATTACAATTTAATCACTTTTTTATCAGTTGTAAATGTATCTTACATTAGGTTTTTAATACTCTAATCAACATGGGTATAGACAAATATGCATGCTTTATGCAAATATACACTTATTATTAGTGAAAATGAAAGCTTTAGTGTAAGCTCTGCCAGGAAGTTTTAATGTCACGCGGCACTTTCAGACTTGACCAATCACGTCCTAACTAATTTTATTACTCACGTAATTCACAGAGTATAAAAGATTGTCACCTACATGTCTGAGTTCGCAAATGCTGACGCCGACAGTTACCTCCAACCTCCCCACCACCACCAGGATGGTCTTCAGGCAGGATATGCAGAGTCCGTTACCCTCGAAACGGAAGCTAAGGACGGGGCCTACACCAAAGAACTCTAATTATCATACTTGCTTTACTATCAATAAATTAGTTAATTTTTGCAATTCATCTGGCTTCTGAATCTTTCTGGTAGAACCATACTTATTCAATAATAATCAATAATACAGCATGAAGACTAGACATATATCAAAGGTCATAGATGTTTATCAAAGAACAAGTTCATGTCACTTAAGCCTAAGCTTAAAAATTTAGAATAAGCCGTGATTTCTCTCATTTTAAGAATATAAATAAAGGGAGTTTTTACACTGGCAGTTTAGTTCAGAACAGGGCACAGTTCATATGAAAAATTGGTAATGTGAAAGCTGTCATGTGGACCTGTGAGCGCACCAGTAACACACCATACCTGGAGGAGGTCCATATTCCACGAGTAGGAATATAGTGCAGCCCCATTAAGAGCTGGAGTATAGTGCGGCCCCTTTAAGAGCTGGAGTATAGTGCGGCCCCTTTAAGAGCTGGAGTATAGTGCGGCCCCTTTAAGAGCTGGAGAATAGTGCGGCCGCTTTAAGAGCTGGAGTATAGTGCGGCCCCTTTAAGAGCTGGAGTATAGTGCGTCTGCTTTAAGAGCTGGAGTATAGTGCGGCCGCTTTAAGAGCTGGAGTATAGTGCGGCCCCTTTAAGAGCTGGAGTATAGTGCGGCCCCTTTAAGAGCTGGAGTATAGTGCGGCCCCTTTAAGAGCTGGAGTATAGTGCGGCCCCTTTAAGAGCTGGAGAATAGTGCGGCCGCTTTAAGAGCTGGAGTATAGTGCGGCCCCTTTAAGAGCTGGAGTATAGTGCGTCTGCTTTAAGAGCTGGAGTATAGTGCGGCCGCTTTAAGAGCTGGAGTATAGTGCGGCCGCTTTAAGAGCTGGAGTATAGTGCGGCCTCTTTAAGAGCTGGAGTATAGTGCGGCCCCTTTAAGAGCTGGAGTATAGTGCGGCCGCTTTAAGAGCTGGAGTATAGTGAGGCCCCTTTAAGAGCTGGAGTATAGTGCGGCCTCTTTAAGAGCTGGAGTATAGTGCGGCCCCTTTAAGAGCTGGAGTATAGTGCGGCCGCTTTAAGAGCTGGAGTATAGTGCTGCCGCTTTAAGAGCTGGAGTATAGTGCGGCCGCTTTAAGAGCTGGAGTATAGTGCGGCCTCTTTAAGAGCTGGAGTATAGTGCGGCCCCTTTAAGAGCTGGAGTATAGTGCGGCCGCTTTAAGAGCTGGAGTATAGTGAGGCCCCTTTAAGAGCTGGAGTATAGTGCGGCCTCTTTAAGAGCTGGAGTATAGTGCGGCCCCTTTAAGAGCTGGAGTATAGTGCGGCCGCTTTAAGAGCTGGAGTATAGTGAGGCCCCTTTAAGAGCTGGAGTATAGTGCGGCCGCTTTAAGAGCTGGAGTATAGTGAGGCCCCTTTAAGAGCTGGAGTATAGTGAGGCCCCTTTAAGAGCTGGAGTATAGTGCGGCCCCTTTAAGAGCTGGAGTATAGTGCGGCCGCTTTAAGAGCTGGAGTACAGTGCGGCCTCTTTAAGAGCTGGAGTATAGTGCGGCCCCTTTAAGAGCTGGAGTATAGTGAGGCCCCTTTAAGAGCTGCGCGTTCCCTATTGAACTGCCGGTATTTTGTGTGTGTGCGCCGAACTGTGCCGTGATTCATGCGAACAGTGAGAGAAACACAGATATGAAAGTGCTCTTTTTCAGAAATGTAAACAGCGTATTCGTTTTAGCTGATTGTAATGTATTTAGTTTAATAAAACACATGTACTGTAAGTGGTGATGGTGTTAATGATTTACATCAGATATGAGCGAGTCGGTGTATTTGCGCATCGCGCTCGGACCGCAGAGAACGTGCTCAGTGTAAAAACGCACTTTTCTTTCGACCTGGAGTCTAATAAAAGTTAAACAGAAAATATGGTAGCTTGTAGCCAATAACTGCACTTTTGGTTTAGAATAGTAATATTAATGTTAACCCATTTCTTTTCCTATTAATGTTTGCTGCTGCATCCTCTACGTCTTGGCTTATCTCCATTTCTTCAACCACGGATCAAACAGACAATGCGCGCTGCGTTAATCGCACGTTAATAAATGTAGTGCCGTTAAAATTAATTTGCGTTAATGCGTTATTAACGCGTTAATTTTGACAGCCCTATTCAGAACACATTATTTTCTCCATATTCTCCATTGTCGCAGATCTTTCCATTCTGTCAGCAACACTCTTTTTAGTTCCTGTCTTTATGAAGCCGCTCCCTCTGAAAAGCGCAATGTGCTTTGATTGGTCAGCTTGACCAGTGTGTTGTGATTGGTCAAGCGCTTTGAGCATGTCTTGGAAATGTCCCACCCGTTACCATAACCGTGATTTTCAACACACTACTAACTAACTCAACCAGGCCCACCCATTTATTATGCATAGTAATTATTTAAATGGGGAATATTGTGGCGTGTTGATTTTGTAAGAAAACTCAAGACTACAGTGGAGGCGTTTCAGGGAGTTCAGAAACAGTGTCATTGATATAAAGAAGAACTCCTGCTGGATTTCAAAATGTTTGCAGTGCTTTTTCATGCTTAAACTGCAGCATTACACATTAAAGAAAGATGAAAAAGTAAAATAGCAAGTGTCATGAAACCCCAAAACACATTTTTTTAATCTGAAAGCTGAAAACACTAAAAGCACTAATACATTTTTCCAAAAAGTCTAAATTGATTATTTTTGCGTTTTTCTGAGCATTCTTCCGGGTGGAAAAGCAAAGTTGAAGCAACGTCACAGAGTAGTGAGGTAGAAGCGTAACTTCGGAGTGTGTGACTGGCGTCAGCCGGTCCTCTGCATTTATTCATGACAATTTTAACCCAATCACTGCGTTGTATTACGCATGAGATGCATTACAGAAGAGAATTCAAACAAAACGCCGCGCGAATGAGAGGTTTCTGTGCCTTAAGCCCCGATGACTTTAACAACGCTCGCAGTGTGAATCATATACATATGGGCACTACAGTGCTTGCGGTTATATGGTTAAATGTACTTGCATCTCAAAATGCTTTTATGAGGCAAAATTTATGTAAACACCGTCAGTTAATGGATTAAATAGATGAGACAAACTACATGTGTGCATTAGTATGAATGCAGCTTATTAGGTCTATGATGTCATAATAATAATAATCAGCAGTAAAGATGATTGGAATAACTTTAAGATAGCCAGGCTACTCTTAAATATTGAAAGCACTCTTTGTTTATTGCTTGTAAAATATGTTTTAGTTTCTCTTTATTATTTACTTGTTTTTATGTTTTGAAGCTAAGTTTATATATTTAAAAATCTTACCATGTAATTGTTTTAATTAATTTTAATGTCATTATTTCAAAATGTAATTATAATTAGGCTACATATGTAGTCAAATATATACTGTTAAATAAATTACATATGTAGTTAAATAAATATAAAGATACAAGCTTTTAAGTTTCATTAATACAATAAATAATAATTATAAAAAGATAAAGAATCGTTTTGGAATTGGATCATGACTCCCAGAATTGGAATCAGATCGGATCGTGAGGAGCCTAAAGATTCCCACCTCTACCATACAATGATTTATTGCTTGTTTTTGTTGAATAATACAGAAGATAAAGAGCTTTAAAAAAAAGAGTCGCATATGAAATCACAATCGCAATATTATAAAAAATAAAATAAAATTGCAATTAGATTATTTTCCAAAATCGTTACTGAAAATTCAAAGATGGCCAAAAAAGTAATTTTGCCTAAGTTAAACTGGCACGTGTCTTTTGTTCAGACAATGTAGTGCTCTTAAATGTACTGAAAATATTATTAGACCTTTTAAATGTTCTTCTGTGTTTCTTCCTCGTTTTGGCAGTTTGTTGTCATATTGGGTCGTATTCATCTGTCTTTATGAGTGTGCTGCATGTCTGTGTTTTATTGGTTCTTTATATGGTCTCCCCCCTTCCCTCCCTCTAAACCCCTAAGTTTTCCACAGCTTTACACGCCTGTGCCACGACCAGGCTAAAACAGTGGGGTTTCATGACTCCTTATGAATCAAACAGGTATCATTCTAATTTATAGCACAAATGCTGCAGAACAAACTGTTGTTTGGTTGCATTGTTTACTTACCCCTCTATTGCTGGGGATCTCAGGAAGGGTTTGGGGCTGTGTCTGTTCAAAAGGCAGGGGTTGGAGTATCCTACTGACTCCGCTGCTGGGTCTTTCCTTACTCTGTAAAAATGGTAAAGACATGCGCTCAGGGGCTGGAGGCCTGGAGATCTGGTTAGAAGGGGCTGGTGCTGTGAAAGATGATGACAGACAAGTAGATGACAAAGGCCTGATGAGGCCTGCTGACTTCTGCTGTTTCCCTCTAAGGATCTCAGTCACATTCACATGGTGGGTGTGTGATTTGCTTTTGAAGATTGGTACAAGCTTTGGTCTTGTCAGTGTAGACTGCGACTGGATGTGGGTAAAGTGAACAATTGTGGCAGAGGAAGAGGACATAGCTGCCAAGCTGGAAGAAGTCCTGCCTTTTTGGTCAAGAGATGAATCCAAACTTGGTCTCTTTTTGTTTTCAGTCTGTTTTCCAGTTGAGTCACACTGACCGTAGATGTTTTTCGCTGTGTCTCGTGGGCAGCTGCTGGGAAGCTGGTTCAGTACAGCCCTGCTGTTGTTTTCTGTTGTCACGTTTACAGGCAGGGCATCAGATGACTAAAAATGTAAGAAAAGACAAGTCTGTGTATGGGAAAAAATTTCCAGTGAAAAGTTCCTGTGTAAATGTGCACTTGAAGACCAGGTTAGATGCCATATTGAATTTAATACAGATGAAAAAAAGGTGGCCAGACACAGAGTATAAAGGTCCAAGATCATGTAACTTTCACTTTTAAACCTATATAACGATACTATTTGTCAACGGAAAAACATTTTGCCAGCTGAACAATTGGTATGTTGTTAAGCAACAGTACGAATCATTGAACACACTGCACTTCTATCCCTCACTGCCTCATTTTTTATTCCTGTCAAAAGTTATTTACGGCGCTAGACTGACTAAGCTCTATGATTGATTGTATGCTGTTAGAAACCACCAATGTCTAAAAAGTTTACCCTTAAAGGGATAGTTCACCCAAAAATTAGAAATGACCCCATGATTTACTCATCCTCAACTCATCCTAGGTGTATATGACATTCTTCTTTCAGACGAATACAATCAGAGTTATATAAAAAAGTCCTGACTTATCCCAGCTTTATAATGGCATTGAATTGGTGGGTCATTTTAGAAGTCCATAAAAGTGCATCTATCCATCATATAAGTAAAAATATACAACTAAAATAACTAGTTTCCAGTGGATAACTTATGACGGAAAGCCGTACGCAAGTCGCCTTGCGGTAAAAGAGTAACCCCTGTTGCAATGTGCAGGAACATTGCAAGCTTTGATGCCTCTCGTGGATAGGGCTGGGCAACAGCTATCCTCTGCGCTTCTGGGTTCATCAATACACATGCATTAGGGTTCAAGGGTCAAGGGTTACTCTTCCACCGCAAATGGATGCGTACAGCAATCCACCAGAAGCTAGTCATTTTAGTCGTTAAAGTTTTAAATATGGATTATTTTCTTACAGAAATGCTCGATTTCGCTTCAGAAGGCCTTTATTAACCCCCGGAGCCATGGGGAGCAGTTATATGATAGATCGATGCACTTTTATTGACTTCAAAAAAGACCCATCAAGTTTAGATTGCAATTATAAAGCTGGGAAGAGCCAGGACATTTTTAATCCCTAACCCTTTAAAGTTAAATTGACCATTATTCTTTTATGAATTAAGTTTTCCAAGTATGATCAGGACACCAGAATTTCTTCAAAAAGACCAATATGTAAAACTCGAGTTCAAAAGCTCTTTTTAATTATCAAGACACATTAGGTCTCATCCACCAACCATGTGTACAAAAGTCCTTGTGAGAAGTTCCTCTGTGCATATAAATATGAATAACCCATGCAATTATTAGTTAATAAGACCCATTGTCTATTGAGGATACTGCAGCAGTGGTATTTTAAGCCAAAATCGCCATTTGTCATGATTTATAAATATTCAAAAAACATAGTTTTTAAGCGATTTCAACAAAAATGTATTTCTATATCAACTCTAAAACTCTATAAACTCTAAAAGTGTACATGCAAATTTTAATGATCTGATGACATTAAATACTTTATCATATAATGAATTTATCATATTTTCTTCTGCCTAAAATAAATAATCCACTACTATTTAATTTTTGATCAAATTAATAAAATATGGTATTGCTGCAACGTAGATTGCAACACTTGAATGACGGAAATACGTTGTGTTACCTCATGGCAGACTATCTCTACCTCCAGATCTCTGAGACATGGAAAAATACTTTCTCGATAAGGAAATCAGTAAGGTTCCTCTTACTCAAACGATTATTTGTGTTGAACAAGTATGTTGATATTGATCCTGTAACTAGTGTGCCTTTTTACATCCAACATGAATTAAACAGTCAGTTAATCATTGCTGCCTAATGTTGCCATTATCAATCATTATAGTCTATGAGATTAATGAAAGCTTCCTCTGCGCCAGATTTCCATCAGTACCAACACAGGGAACGGCACATATAGTTTCCAAATCACGTTTCACAGCATTTGTCAAAGTTTAATAACATCAACCCTCAGCTCTGGCCAGTATAAATTAAACTTTAACCCATCTGGCTGAGTTAGACTCTCCTCCATGCCAACAACAACTGAAAGAAATGATCTAATGTAGTATCAGATATTGTTCTTACTGGAAACTTTTACTTGTATTCTTTGTGTTATATGACAAGCGTCAATTTTCCTACAAACTGACAGATTGTTTTCATAGGCAAACTACACCATAACCACAACCACTTTGTTCACTGTGTCCATATAAACCCTTCTCACATGTGTGTGAGGTAATTCGCTCCACTTTCACAGCGAGTTCAGGCAAGTTATTATTTTTTAAGAAAATGTAAACAAGTGGTCTTCATTCTTGAGTGTATGCAGTGTTTAATTTAATTTAAATTAATACAGAAAAACAAAATATAAAATGCTCTATATAATAGTCTATGCAATTATATTTTAGCTATAACTGGCATCCTCAATATCATCCAAAAACATCCTTTATTTTATGGATTTTGCCATTTTTTCAGTCAATGGGAGTAAAGACAGGAAACTGTGAAGAAGAGATCAGAAGTATTTCCTGTTAGAGTATGTGCATCACCCGCCAGGCCACGTCTTTGACAGCATTTGTAATCTAAGTGGATGACTTTGGTCTTGTTGAAAGCTGCGATCATTAATAAGCATTGCATGTGCAGTGAAGTGTTTTGAGATGCTGTCTCATTTGATCACTTACATGGGCGGTTGACATATAACGTGTCCAAGGACTTGAGTCAACATCAACATTTTAGATTCAAATTCATATAGGTGTAAAAGGAAACATGTTTATCATCGCTCAGTAAATGGCCAACATTTCTTTAAATTTATTCAGCATATTAAATCACCTTTTTAAATGTTGTGTTCGCAGCGTGACACAATAATTCAAATCAGAAAATAAAAGCTGCATGCATAAGCAAATGTGAAAACTTCTGTATAAAATAATTTTAGTATTAAAATCATTTTTAAATGAACAAATTATCTGATGATGACATTAAGGTCTATCATATTATGTATTTAAAAATAAAAATAATTATGCCGCTCCATTTATTTTATCATTTTATTATTGTCATTTAAAATAATTAGCGAATAAGCATATCTGTCTGTAATTGATCCCCATTTCCTTTTATTATTCACCATATTACATCACCTTTTATCTGATTATTAAAATTAACATCAGGCCATAAACGCTGGATGCATATTAGTTAGGGCAATTTGCAAAATGCTATATAAAAATGGTTAAGTTTTAAATGGAGAATGGCATATGGCAGCTTCCCCAATGTATTTAAAGGGGAGGGTGAAATGCTGTTTCGTGCATACTGAGCTCTTTACACTGTTAAAGACTTGGATTCCCATCCTAAACATAGACAAAGTTTCAAAAACTAAGTTGGACATTTGATGGAGTATTTCTGTGTCAAAAATACTCCTTCCGGTTTCTCACAAGTTTCCGAGAGTTTTTTTCGAGTATGGATCTGCTTGACGTCGACAGAGCCAAATGTCCTTGTATGGGCCGTACGGGCTCTTCTCCCGGTAGGGCGCGCGCGCGCGACTAGAGCGAGAGAGCAAATGCCCCCCCCCCATAAACACTGCTCTCAGCTGCAGATCCACTCGTCCGTGCAACACTTCTGTCGCGTCGCGCTCCACTTTATTCCTATGGGTGACATCAAGCGACTTTAACGCGCCCGAATAGCATTCCGGGAAGGCAGCGCTGCATTTGAACCGATTTGAACACAGAAATGACGAGAAGCGTCACAACATCACGCTTCTGTCGTGTCGCAAAAGTGGATCTCCACGGGCACTGCTGTCACAGGATTGGCTGTCACAGCCATGGTTTATTAGGGTAACGTTTTCTTTTCCATGCTTGAGGACGTCACCGCTTTCAGACATTCTCATGCAATAGCTGCGTGCGATCGTGATTCTTTAGCTCCGCCCACACGATACGCTTCCATCCGCTCGTTTTTTTTCTGAAAGACTCTGTACAGCCTATCTTTCTTTTATAAATATAATAAAACTAGACTTTTTGGAGATATGAAGGATGCAGTACTACTCTATAGGCACTCAAGATTGACATGAGTTTGACTGAAACTGAGTGTTTCACCCCCCCCCCCCCCCCCCCTAATGTCAACAAAACATGTTTAAAATGGGATTTCTACTGTCTGCATAACCCTCTTATTTTGCAACATGAATATGAAATCTGGATAACACATGCATCTCGACAGCTTTGGAACATCCATAAAAGAGCACTTGCAGTTGCATTTGTGCACAGTCTGTGTTGCAGATGAGCGCTGTCATAACAAATTTGACAATGTCAGATGTAATACTAAGGAGCAGAATGCAATACTTAATGTCAATTTCAATTGATTGTTATTTTATTTTGTTCAGCAGGCGAATAAGTGGCGTAAGCCCTGAGCGATGGGGTGCTTGTGTGTGTATGTAATACCTGCGTGACTGGCCTCTTTAGTTCATTGCTGTAGTAGCAAGGCTTGCAAGTGATCCACACTGGAAAACCACACACAACCTCCAGTCCATCCTGCAGATCAGATATGAAGCGTCCCAGCACCCCCTGCAGGTCCACTCTGGGAAAGCACTGTAATGGCTGAGTGCGTACACAGCATAACGGATATCTGAACACAAGTCAAGGATACATATCTCTGACTGCCAAGATAGAGGGGGAAAAAGCTTTCCACAAGAACAAAGCGGTTATAAATAAGACTGTAAAGCTACTATGCAAATGTGGCACCATTAAATATGTATTGTGTGCTTCTAGTCTTTAATTTGTCCCCACAATGTGTGATGTTATGCAGACCTGATTCATTATGTGCACAAAACTAGCACAAGTGTGAAAATGAGGCTTATGTAATATTAATATTGAGAAACATGTTTGGGAATGAGTTGACTCATTGCACATACTGGGATGAAAGCTGCTACTTTTACTATTTCTTCAGTTTGGAGAATGTACGCTGTGGACAGAATGAAGATTTTCTTTATTTACTCAACTATTTAAAAGTTTGGGATCAGTAGATTTAAAAAAAAGAGAAAAAACGCCTTCAATTATTTAAAAAAATAAGTTTAAAAATATATTTAATTGATACATTTCTATTTAAAAAAAAATCACAATTTTCACAAAATATGAAGCAGTTTAACTGTTTTCAACATTGATAATAATCAAAAATGTTTCTTGAGCAAATCAGTATCATGTGACACTGAAGACTGGAGTAAAATTCAGCTTTACATCACAGGAAATAATTTACATTTTACAATATATTACAATAGAAAACAGTTATTTTAAATTTTAATAATATTTCAGAACATTACTGTTTTAATTGCATGCATTTTGTTAAAATATATGCAGCCTTGGTGAGCATAGGAGATAAAACACCTATGAAGCAACCAAACAAAATCATTTCTCTTTTTATCATCTCTTTCTTCAGTCATCATTTGATAATACTACATCAGTTTTACACAAAACTGGATTAAATATGCAAAATAACCATTTATCCATTAAGAAGATAATTGTACGCCACGCTGCAAAAAAACACTGCAAAAATACTCTTACTTAGTAATTTTGTCTCGTTTCTAGTCTAACTCTAAAAAAATTATAGTATTATAGTATTATTATAGTAAGATGCTTTTACTATAAGTAAAATGACAAAATATATTTTTTCTTGGTTTCTTAAAAATAAATTAGTTTATTATTTTTAGAATATTTTTCTCACCCCATTGGCAGATAGTTTTGCATGTTTTAAGCAAAAACACTTCATCGGACTGTAAACAAGAAAAAAAAAAATCTAAATAAGAGCATTTCCATGCCAGCAGCCATATCACCCTGTAGCCCAAGACTGGTTTCCCACTGAAGCTAAGCAGGGCTGAGCCTCCTAATAATCCCCATCCACTAAATTGGCTCTATCACCCTCTCTCCTCTCCACCTATCGCTGGTGTGTGGTGAGCACACTGGCGCCGTTGTTCTGTGGCTGCCGTCGCATCATCCAAGTGGATGCAGCACACTGGTGGTGGTTGAGGAGAGACCCCTGACATGAGTGTGAAGCGCTTTGGTGTACAGTAGAACATATAAAAGCGCTATATAAATGCCTCATTCATTCATTCATTCCTTTTTTGCATTGAACGTGCATGCCTATAGACTAAACACGTAATGCTTACATGCATGCCGTCAGCGTTCTCACAGAATCTTTTTCTTCTTTTTTTAATGTTTACACGTAGATTATAACAGTATAGGTACAAAACTCGTTCAAAACCTATTTTTAAGGTTTGTGTTCTCTAGCCGGAGTGCAGATGAGCGTCCAGAAGGCGATGAGAGTTCTCTGTTTGGGTTAAAAATGGTGCTGTGCAAGTCGCCCCAAAGTAAATAACTAATGAGTATTTACAACGGAATTTAATAATTCAAAAACTTAAATAATTTCCTATTATCACTGTTAAGCTGATTTGAAACTATCTACATTGTGAAAAGTGCTATATAAATGAAGGTGACTTGACAGGATGCTAGTACTGCAGTCTAAACAAATCTGCTAAATTCTCAAGAGTTGAACCCGAATAGCGGGAGAGCCAGGACACTATGAGCACAGGGAGAGAACGCCTGAGAGGGAAAAATGAAAGTTTACGAAGTTTCAGTGGCATCTCTGAGAAAAAAAATAAGAGCCCACTTAACATTGAATTCTCAAGAGTTCAACCCAACACACCACTTCCACCTGGCTCATGTCCACTAGGTGTCATTATTATGCTGCCTGAATGTCAGTCTAAGCCAGACCTCTGTCCTACTTTCCACATTCGATTTGTAATCCAGCACTACAATTTACACAACTCAAATAGAAAACAGATATTTTAAATTATAATAGTTCAAAATATTGTTACTGTATTAAATGTATTGGTGAGCAGGAGAGATTTATTTCAAAAACATTTTAAAAATCAATTTGAATTATTCCATACTTTTGACCACCAGTGTATGTCTGATAAACTATTTATGTTTCAAGCAACAATGCCTTCAATTAATTTGAGAATTAACAGGTTATTAAAGGATACGTGAACAACTTGTCACCTATTGGTTTAAAGTACAAACTGCAGTAGATGACTTCCTCTTCACTCACTGAGGGCAGCTGATATCCATACTAAACCAAGAGAGACACAGTTAACGAAAAAAAAGAAAACAGTAAGTGAATAGCAAGGGTGGAGAGACAGTTACACAAAGACAGGAATATCAATACAGCTTAGTGACATTAAGTAACAGACAATCAAACAAATCTGCCGTTAGTGTATATTTGTAAGCAAGTGAGTGCTTTCAAACTACATATTTGGATGTGATTTAGGTTTGAACAGATATTTTATGAATGCAATATAAATGGGCAATGTCTGCCCATACATACAAATTCTGTTTGATAAAGTCAAGCCTCAGGAGTGTGTTTGTGATCAAAGGTTACATTGTGACCTCTAATCTAAACAGAAGTGGATCAGAGTGCTCAACACACACTTTCTGCATTTTTACATTTTCAAACAAACATAATTTAATCTAATTTATAATCGTTTTTCCCAAAAATCTGTCATGTTGACCCAAAATGTCCCCACAGGGAGAAGGACTCCACATATTGCCATCTTTCTGGGGACTTTTCGTCCTCATAACGTAGGTTTGCCTGGACCACATACACAGTACTATACGTGTAAACACACACACATTAACAGAGTGGTATGACAGTGCAACTCTCCAAATGTCTCTGCAGTCTAGCATCAGGATGACAGTCGATTTACAAACTGTAAGCAATAAAAGCTGTAAATTGTTTGCTCTAATTTAATAATACAGTAATAAAACACTATTTTGAATTATTTATTGCAATATGATGCATTTGGTGTTTAAGCAGACAATATGTCACTCAACACCACTGTTACAGGTATTAGCACTGCTCAGGCAAGCATCACAGTTACTATTGTTCATAATTATTAAACTTTGGAACAAAATCTCAACACCGCTAGTGCTATAGACATGGAATGAATCATTGGTCTTATATTGAGGAGAGGTGTGAGCTGTTAGTTTTTCTGTGGTGTCGTTTACCATGTTGTTCCAGTGCTTTCGAAACTCCATATAAGATTGAAATGGGCTTTCCAGTGGAATCCTGCGACTGATGCTAATGATTTGGCCTTTCTTCATACTGCACACACACACACACACACACACACACACACACACACACACACACACACACACATGTTGGTCTATGTGGTTTACAGGGACTCTCCATAGGCGTAATGGTTTTTATACTGTACAAACCGTATTTTCTATCCCCTTACACTGCCCCTGCCCCTAAACCTACCCATCACAGGAAACATTCTGCATTTTTACTTTCTCAAAAAAACACCATTTAGTATGTTTTTAAGGCCATTTGAATTATGAGGACATTTGATATGTCCTCATAAACCACATTTATAGTGTAATACCAGTGTAATACCCATGTAGTTATACAAATTTGTGTCCTCATAAACCACATAAACAGGCTCACACACACACACACACACACACACACACACACACACACACACGCACACACGCATATATACACACACATATATACACACACACATAAAGAGAGAGAGAGAGAGAAAGAGAGAGAACAATGCAGAAGAAGTATGGATTCATTGATTCATAAATCTAACACTGCCAAAAAGGAGATTATGATTAGGACTTTTTCCCTCCACGATGACCTGTGGAGCAACAGTACAGCTCTAGAAAGTAACTGTTGTAAAAGTATAACAACGCGGTATAAAGCAGTCTAGCACAAACCTAGGCAGAACACAAACCTTGGCAGAACGTGGCACCAGTTATTTGGCATGACTGTACGCAGCACAGCATCATTGGTATGGAGGAAGCGTTTCACCACAGGAGCAGGGAAATCAAAATCCTCTATCTGGCAGAAGACAGGAGAACATTAATTAATACTTCACACAAAAACAGGAACAAGAAATATTGCAATCCAATAAAAGATTTGGCCATTCTACGTCTACTGTGAATAACTGCTTTTATTTATATCAATTACTATCTCAAGAATGTGTTATTAAATCTTCTATTTCTTTAAATAAAATTAAGATTTACCAACAAATCGTATCCAAACATATTTATATACATGATCTGTATATCATAATTGTCTATGTAGATATGTGTTATATATTTTAAAATTAATATATTTGTTACATATAGTGAATTATTGAAGTTCATCAGTGCATCATAAAATCAACTTTACATTTGTGTATAAATCCCCAATTCACAATCCTAAATCCTACAATAACTATATATAACATTAATGCTTACATTATATATGGGTGTGTATGTGTATGTGTGTGTGTGTGTGTGTGTGTACTGTTTATAATGATTGTGTATATTTGAATACACACACACATGCAGGTATGCATGTATATACTTTACACATACACTCACCTAAAGGATTATTAGGAACACCTGTTCAATTTCTCATGAATGCAATTATCTAATCAACCAATTACATGGCAGTTGCTTCAATGCATTTAGGGGTGTGGTCCTGGTCAAGACAATCTCCTGAACTCCAAACTGAATGTCAGAATGGGAAAGAAAGGTGATTTAAGCAATTTTGAGCGTGCCATGGTTGTTGGTGCCAGACGGGCCGGTCTGAGTATTTCACAATCTGCTCAGTTACTGGGATTTTCACACACAACCATTTCTAGGGTTTACAAAGAATGGTGTGAAAAGGGAAAAACATCCAGTATGCAGCAGTCCTGTGGGCGAAAATGCCTTGTTGATGCAAAGCAAAGCATTTGTGAAGCGACAACACGCACAACCTTGAGGCGGATGGGCTACAACAGCAGAAGACCCCACCGGGTACCACTCATCTCCACTACAAATAGGAAAAAATTGCTACAATTTGCACAGGCTCACTAAAATTGGACAGTTGAAGACTGGAAAAATGTAGCCTGGTCTGATGAGTCTCGATTTCTGTTGAGACATTCAGATGGTAGAGTCAGAATTTGGCGTAAACAAAATGAGAACATGGATCCTTCATGCCTTGTTACCACTGGGCAGGCTGGTGGTGGCGGTGTAATGGTGTGGGGGATGTTTTCTTGGCACACTTTAGGCCCCTTAGTGCCAATTGGGTATCGTTTAAATGCCACAGCCTACCTGAGCATTGTTTCTGACCATGTCCATCCCTTTATGACCACCATGTACCCGTCCTCTGATGGCTACTTCCAGCAGGATAATGCACCATGTCACAAAGCTTGAATCATTTCAAATTGGTTTCTTGAACATGAAAATGAGGTTACTGTACTAAAATGGCCCCCACAGTCACCAGACATCAACCCAATAGAGCATCCTTTAGGATGTGGTGGAACGGGAGCTTCGTGCCCTGGATGTGCATCCCACAAATCTCCATCAACTGCAAGATGCTCTCCTATCAATATGGGCCAACATTTCTAAAGAATGCTTTCAGCACCTTGTTGAATCAAAGCCACGTAGAATTAAAACAGTTCTGAAGGCGAAAGGGGGTCAAACAGTATTAGTATGGTGTTCCTCATAATTCTTTAGGTGAATGTATTATATATACATATACACACACAATAAATAAAGCCTGGTTGGCTAGCAATTTTCTTAATCTCAATACTAATAAGACTATATATATATGCATGCAAAGGCACTAACACACCATCAGCAGTAACAGTCAATGAATAGAAAAGCTTTTCCTTCTCCTATCCACTCAGCATAATCAGGTTGACTAAAGGTAGATAAGTGACTAAGGCATAGGGCATGAACTGAGGCAAAGGTATAACGCTTCACAATGGCAGTAACTTAGTTCATAGGTTGCAATAGGCTAGACTCTTGTGAACTCAGGATAGAAGTTTGACTGCTCACCACAGCTGGGGGAAGCCTGACCGTGCTGGCTTCCACACTGACACACAGCTGAGTCCCTGCGATACTCAGCTCAAGCACTGGGAATGAATATACAAGAGTGCAGACATGAGCATGAGTCAGTGAGAATGAGAAAACACCTGTCTGTGTCACCATTAGTTAGTGAGTGAACTGTAAAATGCATCTCGGATTTAGGGTAAAGTTTAACATGATAAATGGTGGCTTAAACGCATGACTCAGAAAGAGCAAATGATTCTGCATTTAAAGTGAAAGAGTAGTTATTCAGAAGGGGGCCAACAGTGGCTATGTTTGGATGCACAGACAACATAGGATTCTAGTGAGAAACGAAGACATTTAGGTGCGGGGAAAGCGTTCTATATGTCTATATAAAATGTGTTTTGTATTTAAGTAAATAGATTTAAACAGTGGCCAGTAACACACCTACTGTATGTGAGTTTATCATTTATGCTGTGCATTGGGGTATGTTAATAATGGCAGTAAAAACAAACACAATTCATACTGAATAATCCGAATAAAGAAAATTGCATATACACAGGAGTAAAGAGGTTCTCTTGTTTGGAAGATGTTGGTATTGAGGGGAACCACCTTAGACTGGTTTAAATCACATTTGAAGAACATTTTCCGTATGCTTTGGAAATTTGTCTTCTACATCAGATAAATTACATAGTGGTGTACACAGGGCTCTATAATTGGGCCTATTTTATTTTCATTGTACATGTTCCCTTTTAGGCTCAATTTTCGTTATGTATCATTTATAGGAGACAAGACTTAGTTATATATCCAATTTATCTGAAAGGCTTTCAAACTTTTAAAGCACTCGTACAATCCTTAGGCAATAAATAAAGTGTCGGGCATAACATGCAATAAACCAATCAGAGTCTCATCGCCCATTCCCTTCAAACGCCAGTTGCGCTTGCACCATGGCAGATCCGTTATTTACATGGTGCAAAGACTGAACACTTCTCCAGAGAGGAATCCTTTCATTTTTAATATTTAAAAATGTGTGTGTGCTGCTGCGTGTGTAATGAGCAAAGTGTATGTACATTGTGCTCCACCTATAGGCGCATATTACTAACACGCCCTTTAAATAATAACACAAAAGATTATGCACTATTGACTTTAATGGTGCAGTCGTTTTCAGTTCCTCAAAGTAGCAACACACCTGGTTTTCAGACCAGCACGCCCATGGATGAACAGATGGGCGCAAGTGCATTTGCTATTTAAACAACGTGGCGCTGGTCGTGAAAATGATAAGTGTCGGGCTGAAACTAGCAAAAAACACTCTTCTGCCTCTAAGGAAATAATAAGTAGGCCTCAATGTTGATACGTGTTTCAGATCATGTCAAGAATTTGGCTGTTATCATGGATTCGGTGTTGGTTTTAGATGAACAGGTCTCTAGTGTTGATAAGGCTAGATTTTATCAACTCAGAATTATTTCTAAACTGAAACCAATTCTTTCCTTTAAGGACATGGAGACAGTTATTTATGTATTTCTATCTTTACGCATTGATTACTGTAATCGTTTATAGCCATAAATGACCAATTACCAGACTTCTGACTCGTATAGAGAAGCAAGAGAGAATTACCCATTTTGTTTTCTCTACACTGGTTGCCTGTAAAATGCCTGTACAATTTCTGTACAAAGTGTTGCATGGTATAGGCACAAAATATATTTTTGACCTTTTGTTACCTTATTGAAATGCAAGAAATATCTTCCAGTCACATGATTTTTATGTTCCTAAAATAGATTAAAATCAAAATGTGATAGAGCCTTCTCTGCACTCTTATGAAACCCTCTTCCAATGCACAAATAATTCTTCCCCATCTGTGGATGCTTTTAAATCTAGTTTGAAGTCTGTAGTTTGAATATCTTTTTAGTATTAGAGTATTAGTATAAGGGGTGACCCCTAACAGTCGAAGATGCGATGCATCGATATGCGGGACCGGATTCGACCACCGATCTCACGGTCGAATCTTCGCGGGTGTTATGAAACGAGGATCATACCATTTTGGCAATATGAGGGTGCTCAATATTAATGGGGTGCGTCTCAATCAGCCCATTGACTTATGTCCTGATCAGTGCCCTGACTACTGAACTAGGGAGCTGATTGAGACACAGGCAGTGTTATAAAGATGTGGCGCGGCCTTTAAAATTCGAACACACACACCGGCGGCGGCATTCGGCGCCTGTCCGCGGCGTTTTAATTTATATTAGCCTATATTTCCCTCAAATCGTGAATGTAGGCCTACTTATTTCACCCTGTGCTACAAGATACACTCATCGTGCAGCTCTTCTGTCAGAGGTCGATTCAAAATTGAGCTTGCGTGTATTTTGTGCGCGTCTGGTGTGAGAGACGGCGCTGAGCTTCAGTCCGGTGTGCGACCCCCTTTAGGCACAATCAGCTTAAGAACGTGCATGTAAACGCACTCAGTGCTCATTTCCTCTCTAGACAGGTATTTTTTTAGGTTTATTTATCAAAATGTTCTTTTATATATTTGTGTGATGTTCTGTATTTCGATCGCGGCTTTAACATGCTATGAGAAAACAGTTTACGAATGTTTATCCACCACATTACCTTTTATTTAAACCTAAATAAGAAAGCCATTGCCAGTTCGTCTGTCAGTTGGCAGGCAGTTTTGGTCGCTTTATTAAAAGTTGTTGCTGTGTGCAGTGTGTAAAGGAAAATAAAAATTGTTTTACCCTTCTGCTGACAAGTCGTGCCCCTCCCAACACATTCACACACACACAGATAATTCGACTATCGACAATTCTGATTCGAATGTCTAAATCCTTAGTCGAGGACACCCCTAATTAGTATTAAGAACTGATTATAGTGAACAGGGTTTAATTTGGTTTGTGTGACTGACTGTATGTAACTGCGTTTTGTTGTCATTATTATGCTGGAAAGCACTTTGGTCAACAGCAAATGTTTTAAATGTGTTATAGAAATAAATTGCGTATTGTGTTGTACTCTTATTACTGGAAATATTCATGGCATTGGTGCACATGTAAAAAGTGTCAGTGAGACTCTGGGAGAGCAAAACAACACAAAAAGATGTTTTCATCAACCGGAATACATTTAAATGTTGTTTTGTACAAGTACTCCATCATCTTAGTCACCCCTGCCAGCAATCAAGAGAAATCACAGTATAACAATGTCAACACAAACAGCAGTGTCTCGAGCCAAAAGATACAGACGCCTCCCACCTACCAACTGCATTTAGTTTTCCAGAGTCACTGAGGAAATTCTTTCCTGGAAAAGGAGAAAAATGTCAGCATTACGCAAGGATAATGAAACAAACTGCACTGAGAATTCTGTGTAATTAATTTAAAGCCTTGTGATGTGAGAGTGTTGCAATCTGGTAAAATAATTAAGAAGAATTTTTGATGATGTGTTTTAAAACCTTCACATTTTCATAAAAAGACTTTTAATTATAGTAAAATCTCTCTGCTCAGCTTTGATGGACAACACCAAAGACACCTGAGAGATGAATACAGCTTTAACTGTGCTCAAGGACAGTGCCACACACATTTTCAAGGCATGGCCTCCAACATCGAGGCCGTCAACTGTCTGGTTATCTTATCATGTGCTGATTTAACTTGCTAACAGAGACTCTTGATTAGAATCATCATCACACACACACACACCACCAGGCTTATGCAGGTTTTATGAGGTTATTTAAAGACCAATTAAAGAGGGTACCAATTCAAAAGGGAACATAAAACGTCAATGTAAAATGTCTAAGCACATATGAGTTGTATAAGTGACATTTCAAAGTTTTAAAATACCATTTCCCACAGATCTATAAAAAGTCTATTACTTTTTATTTATTTTCTTACAAAAAAATTGTTTAAAGTTTTAGATAAATCTTGTGAAAGGGATTTTATGATTAAAACATAAACAAATGTCTACCAGTGAGTTCATAAAAATCAATTAAATAAAAAAAAAGCAATTTTCATTCCCAGTGATAGATATTTGTTCTTGTATTAAAGGTGCACTATGTAGTATTTTTGCAGTAAAATATCCAAAAACCACTAGGCCAGTGTAATATATTTTGTTCAGTTGAGTACCTACAATATCCCAAATGTTTCCAACTATTCGTAAATTGTGAGAAAATTGCTAAGGACCGGGACGTGTCAGCATAGCGTTTGAGGGAGCCACCTGTCAATCGCGTCATATCTGCGCTACCCTCGGTTTCGGCTTTTATTTGGCAGGAGCGCTTTACTCTTAGCAGTGTGAACAAGTGAACTCACGGAGAAACGTCATAACATCATTTAACAGACTTAAATGTATCTAATATGATAAACAGACCTGCATTATCTCAAAATCATAACCGGAAGAGGGGATCAGTGCGAGCGCCCGGCGACTGTGTCCCGTCCCGTCATAATAAAAGTCCCGGTACTCGCGAGCCGTTTGTTTGTATAACAATCGCTCCAGCGGCCGTGCTCAGCTCCTCAACACTCGCTCCTGCTCTGCTTCTCTACAGTAACGTTAATAACCGCATCTATGAACGTGATTTCTGCCCGAGTCCTATTTTCGACCGGCTGTGATGTGAAGACCACATGTCCCGAGATGCTGCGCTCACACTTGGCGTCATCAAACTACGCCTTTGTTTTGAATAGGCGCCCTCCAGTGGATGGAAAGTTGCATAGTGCACCTTTAAGCATAAACTCGTTTCATTTTGTTCAATTTCTCAAAAAAGTAATTTCTTCATTCTTCGAGTTAACTAAATGCATCTTGTTTTGAATTTGTCCTGGAAAACAAAAATCCTGTGGAAGAACATATTCCTTTGCAGTGCGTGCAATTTAATTTTGCAATTAAATGTAGGACCCTATGGAACCTGTTTTATTTATTTTTTTGTTTTATAGTTTATTCTGTGTTTTAATTTTCTGGGCTCTTCCAGAAGTTAATTCCATTTTTATGAATGGATTCTACAATTTTGTCCACATTTTCAGCATCGCAGAAACCATAGGGCCCTAATTACAATGCCATCATATTGAATTTAAGACTTTCTGCTCTAATTTTAAGACATTTTGGAAGAATTGTGGAAGGTCAAATTAAGACTTTTTATCACCAGCGGAAACCCTGCACCAGAATAATTAACTTTACTTTAATTGGTAACACTTTACAATAAGGTTTAATTTGTTAGCATTAGTCAACTATATTAGTTCACAAAAACTAACAACGAGCAATACTTCTACAACATTTATTGGTAACACTTTATTTTAAAGAGTCTGTATTACACATTACATGTACTTACTATAGTAATAATAACTACAAATTGTGCATAATTACAAGCAACTAAACAAATCCCTAAATGTAAACCTATAGTAAGTACATGTAGTTAATACATAACTACACTCTAACACAGACACCTTAAAATAAAGTGCTACCCTTTATTTTAAGGTGACGTAGTTATATTGTACTTGCTCAAATAAGTACTGAGTGAGTAATATTATTAAATACATGTACTTACCATAGAGTTACATTTAGGGGTTAGTTACTTGTATTTATGGTTCATTTACTTTTGTAAATGAAAAAAGTAAGTATTTGTAGTACAACGTGTAACTTCTTCACCCTAAAATAAAGTGTTACCCATTTATTAATCTTATTTATTAGATTTTTAATATAAATTGGTTAATCTCAACACTTATTAAAACATGTTTAAGTCGTATCTGTTAACATAGTTAATGCACATGGACTAACAGACATTTTTATTTACTAACATTAGCAAATCTTAATAAACGCTGAAAATATATTTCTATTTGTTAGTTCATGTTGGTTTATGCATTAACTAAAGTGTTAATTAGTCATTTTAATTATGATAAACCAGCACAGTTATAAATTCATGACAAAACTTTTGAACTCGAAAATTCAATGATTTCTTAGCTCAATTCTATTAGTTAAACTGGGCTGAACTGACTTGCTGACCTTGAGCTCAGTAAGGGAGGTGAATGGATCATCCAGTCTTATAGATTACATGAATTACTCATGCCTACTCTAGAAAGAAGGCTCAAGGTGAAGCGACAGTTAAGATTACAGCAGCTAAATCAGCCACACGGGAGTGAACTTCACCCAATACTAGGGAAGGACTGTCTTCACAAAAGGCCTGTCAGTGATCAATCATGTCAGTTCCTATTGCCTGTAATATGATTGCAAGTTGTTTTGTGATCTACTACAATCATATTTACATGGCAATGTTTTAGGCTTTTTAAGCATTTTATCTCTGGGATATTGACTCTTACCTGCTATAAGGTATTGGCCAGTTTTGTTCCATTTAGGGGCCAGTTTAGCAGTCACTGAATAAGACAAACACGTCTGCAGAATGGCAGGAAACACCCTTTCAGGAGAGTTGAACTTCAGGAAAAAAAGAGAGAGAGAGAGACCTATGAGTAGCACAAAGGGTGTGTTCACACTGCAGGCAAAAGTGGCCCAAATCAGATGTGTGTGTTTTTTTTTTTTCACTCAGATCTGTTATTTCATAACAGTGTGGAACAGCACAAACCAAATGAAATCTGATCTTTTTCATTCTTGCATGTTGTCCAAAATCAGATACAGGTCTGATGTTTTGTAGTGCAACCTCAGTCGGAACAGTCATATCAGAATTTACTTTTACATCACACTAGATTGACCTTCTTCACAATTATGTGCAAATAAAAAAGAGTTTTTTTCTTTAAATAAATTAATAATTTTATTCAGCAAGGCCAAATTAATTGATCAAACGTGACAAATAAATGCTGGTTCAAATAAATACTGTTCTTTTGAACTTTTGAGCAGCACAACTGATTTCAACATTTATATTAATACTAAAATGATTCTTGAGCAAATCAGCATATTGTAATAATGATGAAAATTCAGCTTTGATCACAGGAATACATTACATTTGAAAATATTTTACAATAGAAATGTTTTTACTGTATTTATTTGAAATTGTAATAATATTTCACAATATTACAGTTTTTACTGTATTTATTTTAAATTGTAATATTTCACAATATTAGTTTTTACTGTATTTATTTTAAATTGTAATAATATTTCACAATATTACTGTTTTTACTGTATTTATTTTAAATTGTAATAATATTTCACAATATTACAGTTTTTACTGTATTTATTTTAAATTGTAATAATATTTCACAATATTACTGTTTTTACTGTATTTATTTTAAATTGTAATATTTCACAATATTACAGTTTTTACTGTATTTATTTTAAATTGTAATAATATTTCACAATATTACTGTTTTTACTGTATTTATTTTAAATTGTAATAATATTTCACAATATTACTGTTTTTACTGTATTTATTTTAAATTGTAATAATATTTCACAATATTACTGTTTTTACTGTATTTATTTTAAATTGTAATAATATTTCACAATATTACTGTTTTTTTTATTCAGAATTGGTGAGCAGAAGAAACTTCTTTCAAAAACATTTACAAATAGGAGTAGAGCATCCTTTCGGGACAGACAAATAGTGTGAGATTGAGTTTAAGGTCAGACTGAACTCTAATGTAAGCATGTACAAATGTAGGCATATTCTCAGAAATATCTATGCAAACTAACCTGTAGACCATGGCTCTGTGCAAAGGCCTGGATGATACCTCTCTTGTGAAACGCAATCTAAGACAAAGTTCAGGGAACAATCAGAATGGACAGAAATATCACGTTCATACTACATCAGGACCAAAGCTAGAGATCATGGACATAAAATAAGCACACAAATCTTCATTCAGAACTTCATTCAGTGGAGTTGCGTTGCTACAAAGGCATGTTGTATTTCCCCTTTTGGCTACACAAGTACAAATGTACATGGAAGTTACATAAGCACAACATAGTGAATTATTCACCAGTGTGCCCATTGAAGTCTGAAAACACATTGACAACATTTGCAAAATGTGCGTCAGATTCAAATCAAAGCACTTCTGAAGGGGTACCACGGCATCTTGTTAGCTGCTTTTGACACACTGTGTGAAGTGCTGATTTAATTGGCCTTAGTTCAGGACAGCAAAGGAGATGACAGAGTGTGTGGAATGTGCCTTAAATATTTGGCTTCGCACGGGACATGCCTTAGCACGAGCTGTGCTGACACGCACACACACACACACACACGCACCCACAGATGAGAAGTCACGCATATGCAGAACCACAAACTTTACTGACAGCTGCAGATGCACGCAAGGTGATGCACATTTCACTAACACTGGGGAAAAAAGAAACACTTTAACACGTACTGACAGGAAAAGCAATATAAATCATAAATGTTTTGCCTGACATGGCATTATTTATATGTTATGGCATTAAATCAAATCATCGTTAAATTAATTACATTACACTTTATTGAAGACAAAGTTGCATTTTGTGAGCAACAGCTATCCATGTAGGTAGGAGTGTCATGTCAAATGATGGTTCAGCTGAGTGTACTAAACATTAAATAATTCTTTAGTGTTATTTCTGCATGCATGTGCAATGTGTGATATCCTTCATATTATGCCAAAAAATGATGCATTCACCAACCTAAATACACCAGTCAGGCTCTTATCAGGGCAATACTTTTGATCCTAATAGGGCTAAACTGCAAATGATCAGATTTTAGTTTCTGCAATTACAGAACATGTTTAAACTTTTAATTTAAATTAATTTAATAGAATTATAAGAATCTAAATATTAGAATCTAGAGTTCTAATTGAAAGGCAAAATTATCACGAATTAGGATACTTTATGCATGTATGTTATGTATGTATGTTCTCTTGCTCTGCTGTATAATGTCCTCTATTTCCTCAAATACAAAATACAATTGAATCAGAAATTAAATAAAAATGATTATATACATCCATTCTTTATAGTTGCTGCTTATCATCACTAAGGTCACAGGAGGCTGGAGTCTAATCAGCAAATTGGGAGAGTTTTGTGTGTGTGTGTGTGTGTGTGTGTGTGTGTGTGTGTGTGTGTGTGTGTGTGTGTGTGTGTGTGTGTGTGTGTGTGTGTGTGTGTGTGTGTGTGTGTGTGATCATAAAATATATCATACTTACGGTCATTATAACAGTGATGCCCCCAAAATGGCCCAATAGAGGTGAGGCAACAATGTCTGGATGCAAGAGAACAAGCTCCCTGAAAGAAAGAAGAAAAAAGCTTTAGTCAGTGAGTGGAAGCATGTAATACCTGTGATTGATGCAGTTCTGGTGAATTTGAAAAATAATTAAATATAATAAAGCACTTCCACTATCCTAGAAAACAACCATGGGGTTTGTTTGCCTGGTTGTCGAATAGACAGAATGTGTCTTTAAAGTGCCCCTATGCGATTTTAAAAGTTTCCTAATAAAGTTTAATATAGTTTTAGCCTCTCAGACAACAGGTTTACAGGTTTTAAGGTCAAAAAACTATTTAATTCTCTAATAATATATATTGCACGTCACCACATTGATCAACGATTCTCAAACAACTCGATGGATAAATCAGTCTACTCAGCTCTGATTGGTCAGATGGCCCAGTCTGTTGTGATTAGTCTACTCTGCTCTGATTGGTCAGATGGCCCAGTCTGTTGTGATTAGTCTACTCTGCTCCGATTGGTCTACCACGTACAGCATGTATTTTAGCCATTCCCATAACTGAACTCCAGCTCAGTTCAGGAGGTTTCCTAAAGCTCAGCGATAGTACACACAGTAAAGACAGTAGCAATGATGTCGATATTACATCAATCCCAGCGTGAGTCCGCATCGATGATAAAACATTGAAACTTGAGCAGGATGTTCCTCAGTGATGCTACTCAGTACTGAGGTTCATTATGAGATGTTTCAACTGTAATTCCTCACCATAAGCTTTAACAAGAGTATATCCATCAACAAACCCACGCGTGTGTGAGCGTGTTTCTAATTTTTTGCGGTGCACATGCGGAAACTGTATCAATAATGGCGCATACATTTGCTGAGCACTAACGTCAATGATTGAGGTAACATTAAAGTTTGCAAAACAAAGCTTGCTCCCTTCTTTATCTTTACTCAAAGTAGTAAGAATGACAGACAATCTGCATTAATAGACTCAGTTTTAGGTAGAACTGCAGCTCATATCTGATTTACAGTAGCATTTCTGTAAGACAGTAATAATGTAATTTAGCCAGATACCTACACAATATGAAACACAATGTGCATGCAACAAGTGAATGGGCAATATGCTAATGTTTTGTCTTGACGTCACAATATATAATTATGGCATCAAAGCCACAATATGTAATTTTTCAACTCTACTGGTTGCTAATTCAAAACGAAAGGATAGCTAAATGATGCCTTGATTTCATAGAGCTTTTATTATGCAGCTCATGCGAATGTGGGGTAACGCCGCATTCACACGGGGCGTAGGCGTTAACGCTTGATGGAGGGCGTGGCTGAAGCTGGGCGCTGACGCGATCGTCATAGTGACAACAGCCAATCACATTAACTTGCCGCTTGGACCAAAACACAACACAAAAAAGCGCCTTTTTATGACAGCTAGTCTGTGAGACGAAATGGATGCCGATTTGGTTGTATGTGCGAGTGTGATTGCCCGTGTAGTTGTTGTCAGCGCACTGCACAGGTGCACGAAGCTGTTAATTACATTAAATCCTGAAAAAGCGCAGACAGCGGGAAGAATATCACGTAGTGGTCCAGGAGCTGCGTCTGGATTTTTAACGGTCTATGGTCTGGATTAGACATGTGCCGATTTTCGATAATGCGATTTATCACGATAATGAATATGCACGATATTGTTATCGTGGGCACTTTAAAATATCGTAAATAATAATTTATTAACAATTTATAATTTTTTTATAATGCATTCAAGAATACTTTGCCCATCAACCGTATAAATGCTCAAAACCGCTGTATTCTGCGTCAAAGGGACACGCGCTCAGATATAAACAAGCCCAACGTGCGTTTGCACATGACTGAACCGGTGAAGGAGACGCGCTGCTGAAGTGCCGCTCAGTGACAGCAGAGGGCGCTGATGAACTGCAGAATGAAGCCGGTTACCCCGGAAACCAGCAAACAAACAAAAACCACGTGTAGTTTTTAAAACAGCCATTCGTTTTTGTAATCTCAATGTTGTTCATCAAAGCACCAAATACTTAATAGGCTATTTATTTTCAAACTTAAACATTTTTATGTTTTAATCTGGACTTCAACATGCCCTAATGATTAGAACTGTTCTGTTATTGTTCAGTAAAACTTTGAGACACGACTTTATTAGTTAACATGTTAATTTATTATTACCAAACTGACAATGAAAAATACTTATAAATAATTAATCATTCTATGTTAATTTCTTAGTTACTGTTTAATAACATTACAATCAAAATCAAAATAACTTTGTTAATGGACCTAAGATAAAACTAACAATGATCAGTATTTCTTAACTAACATTAACAAAAACATTATACTTTCTGTACCAAATGTAGCTATTGCTCAATCTTAGTTAATGCATTAAATAATGAGACCTTATTGTAATTTGTAAGCCTACCTGTTGTTCTTTATAGCCTAATTCTTTTGCAATTTAATCTGTTTGAAAATTATACTTTTACAGCTCTGAAAAATATAAAGAGACCATTTCACATTGATTTCTCAATGAGGGGTCTCTTAATTTTTTTCCAGAGCTGTATATATTTTTGGTGCATTATTGTATTTAAACATTCAGTTATTTTTGTTCTTACAAAAATAGTTCTTAAAGCTGTTATGCTATGGCAACACTTTTTTTTTGCAACTTATTTCAATATCGTGATAATATCGTACATCGTGATAAAACTTCATCAATTAATCGCAACATGAAAAATTGATATCGGCACATGCCTAGTCTGGATGGTTCACGGAGCAGTAATGAACGCAATTGGCTAGCGTCTGCTGTAGGATATTTGCATACGGCGATCTGATTGGATGACGCCTGCGCTGGCGCTTGAAAAGTTGAGAATTCTTCAACTTCTGCCGCTTGCAACGCGAGTGAAGCGCCGCGACGGAACCCACAATTCAGTTCGGCAACGGATGATGTCACCCATTCAAAGTAAATGGGAAGCGTTAACGCCTACGCCCCGTGTGAATGCGGCGTAAGACGGTGCTGTTTTATCATATTACATACATTTGAGTGTGTAAAGTTGTTATAATGCTATTCTATTCAGTTGGCAGCTGTTATGAGACACTTGTTCCACACTGCAGTGAGCTGAGGGATATTAAGCATGGTAAAATGGTACTCGTGGTAAATCAAGAAAACCAGATTTAAACAATAAGTCTAACTGTGTTGAGCTACAATTATTTGTTTTCTGTCGATGAAAGTCTCCAAACAGTTGCACAATATATTAAAGCATCAAAAACTGCTTATTTATTTGGATTTAAACATTTTTGAAAACATTTGGGATAATGTAAGTACGCGTAGGTCAATGTAAGTTAATGTAAGTCAACAAAATATATAACATTGTATATGCAAGTGGGATAGTTTAATCCAAAAATCTTACATATGGTGCCTTTAAAGTTAAAGATTATCTATCAAGTTATTGCAAATGTACGTGGGGGGAAAAACTATGGTCTTAAAACTTTTCACCTGCAGGTTTTCACTTGTTTGTTTCTCAACTCCCCTTCATCGTAACTTTTCGGGAAGAACAGATTTACATAACATAAATTCCTCAGATCCGGAAGACTGAGGAAAAACAAAGACTGTGTCCCACTTCCACTCATTCTGAAAGGAAAATCGTGAGGGTTAATTTGGCCAAACTAATGCAGTCACTGACCTGTGAACAAAATGAGCAGCTGTTAATCAAAAACTATTTTTGGTCCAAAGATAAAGTGAGAAATTACTCGCCTCAGATGAGACAAAACTTCACTAGCTTAGATGACATATTAGAAGGAAGTGTTTACATCAGGTGAGACTAAACCCAATAGCCTATAACGTTAGAGTAAGTTAGTTGACAGAATAAAATGTTTACCTCAGATGAGACAAAACTTCAATACAATTACTAGACATATTCGAAAGAAAGAAAGAAAGAAAGAAAGAAAGAAAGAAAGAAAGAAAGAAAGAAAGAAAGAAAGAAAGAAAGAAAGAAAGAGTTTACCTCAGTGTGAGGTTAAAAAAATGTTGAGGTAAAGTTATTGAGCGCAAGTTTTTAGCGGCAAGCGCGAGGAGAGCTCGCGTGCCAGTTTCAAGTTAACATACTCTTATCTGACAGAAACACCTAAAGTTTAACAACATCAACAACAGGAGGCTGAAACAGCGCTAAAGGTAACCCACTTGAATTATCGTGAGTTCGTGACTAACGGTGATGGTGATAATGGTGATAAACTGCGACGTTTCCGTATTGCGTGAGAACGGCGCTCTCGTGAACTTTCGTGAACTTTAGCCGAGTCTCTTCGTGGGGTGGGCTTCCCCGAAACCTATGACAATGAGTTGATTGACAGCCCTTGGTCCAATCAAAACAGACACCCTGGGCAACCAAGGCATGATAAGACCCAATCAGAATCCGTCTTAAGCGGAATGGGCGTTGCCTGGCGAGTTGGGAAATACAATTGTTAGTAAGTCCAGTTTTGAAGTAGGTGAAGTTAACGTTTTGCAGTCGAACTTATAAGAGGTTCTTTAGCCTTCTGAACAAATAACACACATTTAAACAAACCAATGGAAAACAACGGAACCGACGAAAAGGGTGTTAAATATTATCGTTTGTCAGAGGTGGAGGAACGGAACTCTTTTAAAAGCACATGGATTATCATTCATAATAAAGTGTACGACGTCACAAAGTTTCTCGAGGAGGTGAGTTTTAAAAATAGACACTCAAATGTTCAGTTTGGTGCCAAACACAGTTAACACCCGCACAATGGCATTGTTTTGTAATGCATGCATTATGTGTATTGCATTGTGTATACTGTAAACAAATCATCGTTGAGTTGGAATTGTGTGATATATATACACAGACAGAGAGAGAGAGAGAGAGATCATAATGCATTATAATGCATAAAGTTAATAAATGAAAACATTGAAAAAATCAGCTCACTCAATCAAACACTAAAGTTTACACTGCTTAAAGCAAGTGACCTTTGCCAAGTGTTCTTAGGTGATTTAATTACAACACTTACCAACACTTAATTGTTTGGTGTGAAATTGGCAATAAAGTTAAACAATCAGATGCACAGTTATTTTTGATTAAATTTGCTTTTGGTGATCAGATTGATATGTAAAGCTTTAGTTGCACCACCATCTACCTTGCAGTAATGATCAGATAACCACTCTAACATTTCACCTCTTTCCACATTATCTAGATCTAGAACCTCCTATTCTAGTAATTTTACTCATGCTAGCTCTAAAAGTGCACATAAGGTAATTAGAGGTAATACAATAAGCACATAAGGTAATACAACCGATAGTTTTTAAAATAGATATTGAATAAAAACTAACATAACACATAAAGTAGTGCTAAACTTTATTACAAAAATTGAAAAACAGTACTAAACTATTAAAAAGTACTGTACTTTTTAAATATAAAAATGTATTATACATTGTTAATTCATGCTAGTTCATAGTGCATTAACTAATGTTAAGAGAAACAACTTTAAAAAGAAAAAAATGTATTAGTAAATGTTGAAATTATCAATGAACCTTAGAATATGTTACAGATGGATTGTAAAGTGTTTCCATTTCATATAAATCCAAACAGCCCTGCTTAAAGATGGCCATTTTAATATCTACACAAAGGTCGTAGCATTGAAATTAGACGCGTTTGTATATTATATGTAAACTCTCACATTTTATTCGCTTCTGTTTTAGAACAGTTACATGTATTACAGTGACAATAATAAAATAAAAAAACTGAAATCGAATGCATTTCTGATTTGTTTCTGTCGATACAGTTAGTTTTCTCATATCTCTAGCTTTAAATATGCCACTTCACTGCAAAACAAATTCATAACAATGACCAGCTGGATATAAACTAATGCAAAAGTTTGTAACAATTGTGTGTATTTTTGTCACATTGTTTTACCCATGCTACTAATGTTAGCGTCCTCAAAGTGTATCAACAAGTCTACCGAACATTCTAGCGGTGTCATCATTTGTAGATGTTTCTCTTCTTTCTTGTCGTATACATCGCGTACATACTTCTCTTTAGCGAGTTTTTCTTTCTTTATCTCGCTCACTGGGGTTTTCAGGCAGTAATCTGTGAAAGTCTTAAATGTGAAAGTTTCTTGTACAAATCATTTTTATTTGAAAATGTTCTTCTTCAGGTTTATACATCCAACATTAAGTATAGCAAATCTATATTGGGAAACAATAATATGTTGATATATAATGTCACACTTACTAATTATCTAACAGTTTAAATGTTTTTTCATACATAAAAATAGATGGATTTTAGGAAGGGGGTCCCTCATAAAGATTCTTCATATTTGGGGGTCCTTGGCATCATAATGGCACCTGATCTTGTCAACAAATGAATTATTTTATAATGATATGAAAACATGTTCAGTAGTGCACAGCTTCACATGTCAAAACAAACTCCACGAGGCGTCAGTGATAGTTTTATTTGACTCTAGTACTGTATAATGCCAGCAGACCCTTCTCAGCTGATCTAGGAATGGACGGATAAATTATCGGTGTTGATTTTTTGCCGATAATCTGTGCTGACTAATCAGCAAAGCTGATCAATTGATCAACCCCATTAGTTGTGCAAGACTCTGTGCACTGATGACGCTTACACCATGTCCACACTAATATGTTTTCATTTGAAAATATTTTATATTGTATATTTTTCTCTCTGTTTTGGCCTTCCGTCAACACTGATACAGCGTTTTTAAGTCAACGAAAATGTAGCTTTTTGAAAACGCTCTCCAAAGCAGATACATTTGAAAACGTTGTCTTTGCGTCGTAGTGTGCACTGTGAAAACACGAAGGTATTTGAAAACAATGACACGTTTAGTCATGTGATGCATATTGTACCAATAGGCATTCATAAATACCGCTATTGTGCCCGTTATGTGCTATGTGTAAAATATGTTACTTTACACGCTCTACATATCCCAGTGAGTGAGTGCTTAATAAAATTATCTTCCCAGGAAGAAATGTGTGATACCTGAAAATGTCTGTACTCTCGGTGAGCTTATATGAGGTTTAACGCAGCACAGTAAGGTGAATTTAGTGTTTTCCGACGTTTCAGTGTGGACAAGAAACTTTTGGAAAACGTTTAATAACGCTAATGTGGACGGAGAGCGTTTTAAAATGAAAACACTGTTTTAAAATATATCGGGATAAATGTAGTAGATGTAGCCTTAAATCAACTTATAATTTCCTAGAGAACAGTTTTCAAAGACCAGTCGAGGTCAAAAGGGAATTATAAGTCATCATCTCTGGCTTTGCTTTCGAGTTTAGTTTGTATGATCGATCTGATGGATTTGATTATGTCCACAGCACCCCGGAGGAGAGGAGGTGCTGCGAGAGCAGGCGGGTGGAGATGCCACTGAGAGTTTTGAAGATGTGGGCCACTCGACAGATGCACGCGAGATGGCCAGTTCGATGCTCATAGGAGAACTGCATCCAGTAAGTCCACCAGAAATCAGTGTTATTGTTGAGCATTAGTGTGAAGAAGACCTTGTGTGCTTTGTGAATATACTCTATATCCAGAAAAATGCATTAAAACTAGGGTTGCGCAATTAATTACAAAAACACAGCTCTGTTTATCATATTAATAGATTTGATTGTGTCTAAAAATAATGTTATGACGTTTCTCTGTGCGTTTGCTTAGCAGCTGCTGTGACACTTGCTCACACTGCTAAGAGTAAAGCGCTTCTACCAAATAAAACTGGAAACTGAGGCTAACACAGATATGACGCGATTGACAGGCGACTCAGACGCTATGCTCAGACGTCCCGGCTCCTTAGTTAAAATAGCAATTTTCCCACAATTTACAAATAGTTGGAAATATTTGAGATATTTTAAGTACTCAGCTGAACAAAATATAAAACACTGGCCTAGTGGTTTTTGGATATTTTACTGCAAAAATACTACATAGTGCACCTTTAGTACAATAAAAATTAAAACTACATAGCCTAAAATGGAAATGTAACTGATATAAGGCCAATATATTGGGTGAGATGCATTATCTTTGTATTATTTTAATGTTCTCTCTCCTCCTAGTCCTGTACAGCGTGACCAGGTGATGACTAATATTATGACTAATAAACTTAAAGGGATACTTCCCTGATTTTTCATATTAAACTTTGTTAAGCTAAGCTAAATGCTATCAGATCGTCACCGTGCGTCAGAGAGATTAAGTGCACGCACTCAGACAAGAGAGGTATGTATCAACTCATTTTAGTTCAGGGAAGAACAGTTTAATATGAAAAAGCGGTGACGTATCCCTTTAAGAGAACTCATACTGTGTTTGTGGCTCACACCCTGACGAAGGCTCATTAGTACAGGACTTGTCATCTGGTTTTAAAATATTAAAGCCATGATGAAATAAAGGCTTTTAACATTTCTTCAATAATATTTGAGTGCTGTTTTTATCTACTCTTTACATGAATAGACAGGGGCGTAGCCATCATTTCAAAAGTGAGGGGGACAGAATATCAAGTGTTTTCTGACCTGTTGATGGTTTTATCTTTAAGTTTATTTGAATATTTTGCTTAATTGGCTTAAAATGTTATTTATGTAAGCTATCTGGGTCTTTTGACCCCAAATGCAAAATAAACAAGTAAATAGACAAAATGTTTAGACACATTTTGATTCATAATAGCAAATAGTTTTTCAGTATAATATACATGATATTAAGAATAAAGTTTGAAATACACACTTATAGAATATAGATTACCTTTGAAATAAATTCATACTCCAAATTCAGCAAAGGCACTTTAAATTGATTAAACGTCACAATAATGTTTTTTTTAATAATGTTACAAAAGATTGCGATTTCGAATTAATGCTGTTCTTTTGAACTTTCTATCATCATCATCATCATCAGAGCATCCTGAAATATATTACGGTCTCCGCAGAAATGTGAAGCAGCACAACCAACTGTTTTCAACATTGATAATAATCATAAATGTTTCTTGAGCATCAAATCATCATATTATAATGGTTTCTGAAGGATCATGTGACACTGAAGACGGGAGTAATGAATCACAGAAATAGATTACAAATGTAAAACATTCAGATAGAAAAGTAATTTATTTTTAATATTTCACAATATTTACTGTATTTTTAAATACAGCGTGTACAATCGTGTGGAAATGAAAGTTCACTCTTTTGAATTCTATGGTTTTCAGTATTAGCACATCATTAAAAAAAATCAGGTCTAAATAGGCAAATACAACCTCAGAGAAACACCAACATTGACATATTACACCATGTCATTGTTTATTTAACAAAAACTAGACCAAAATGGAAAGTAATGCACTAGGAACTAAGGATGTAATGTATACTAAAGGCATCCTTACTGCTTCCATAGGAATTGAGAGGGTAAGTAGCAGTCCTAACTAGTCCATCATTCTACAGTGAGGAAGATTGTTCACAAATTGGAAAACATTCAAGACAGTTGCCAATCTTCCCCAGAGTGGTCATCTCAGCAAATTCACCCCAAGGTCAGACCATGAAATGCTCAGAGAAATCACCAAACACCCAAGAGCTACACCTCAGACTCTACAGGCCTCAGATAGCATGTTAAATGTTAAAGTTTATGGCGGAACAATTAGAAGAAGACGTGACTGGTATGGCATGTTTGGTTGCCAGGAGAAAAACTTCTCTCAAAAAAGAATATAGCTGCATGGCTTAGGTTTGCAAAGTTGCATCTGAACAAACCTCAAGACTCCTGGAACAATGCCTTTTGTTTGGACAGATGAGACTAAATTGGAGATATTTGGCCATAATGCACAGCACCACGTTTGGTGAAAACCAAACACAGCATATCAGCACAAACATCTCATACTAGACGTCTAGCACAGGGGTGGAGGGATGATGATTTGGGTCAGCCATGAACTCCTCTGTATACCAAAGTATTCAAGAGTAAGGCCGTCTGTACGACAGCTAAAGCTTGGCTGATATTGGGCCATGCAACAGGACAATGATCCGAAGTACACAAATGCCCACAAACCTCAATAAACTGAAGCAACATTGTAAAGAAAAGTGGGCCAAAATTTCTCCAGAACGATGTGAGAGACTATTAAAGTCATGCAGAAAATTATTCTTATTAGTCTAAACTTATTCTAACTTATTCTCTTAGTTCTAAACTTAAACGATAATGCGATTTATCACGATAATGAATATTCACGATATTGTTATCGTGGGCACTTTAAAATATCGTGCCATATATTATATGTTAATAATTTATTAACAATTTATAATGCACACAAGAATACTTTGCCCATCAACGGTATAAATGCTGAACACCGCTGTATTCTGCATCAAAGGGAAGCGCTCAGATATAAACAAGCCCAAAGTGCGTTTGCACATGACTGAACCGGTGAAGGAGACGCGCTGCTGAAGTGCCGCTCAGTGACAGCAGAGGGCGCTGATGAACTGCAGAATGCAGCCGGTTACCCCGGAAACCAGCAAACAAAAAAACGGGTGTAGTTTTTAAAACAGCCATTCGTTTTTGTAATCTCAATGTTGTTCATCACAGCACCAAATACTTAAAGACTTAATAGGCTATTTATTTTCAAACTTAAACATTTTTATGTTTTAATCTGGACTACAACATGCCCTAATAATTAGAACTGTTCTAATTATTTGTTATTGTTCAGTAAAACTGTGAGACATCCAACTTCATTTTTACCAAACTGACAATGAAAAATACTTATAAAGAATGAATTATTCTAAGTAATGTCAATTTCTTAGTTATTGTTTAATAACATTAAAATCAAAATCAAAATAACTTTTTTAATGGACCTAAGATAAAACTAACAATGATCAGTATTTCTTAACTAACATTACCAAAAACATTATACTTTCTGTACCAAATGTTGCTTTTGCTCAATCTTAGTGAATGCATTAACTAATGAGACCTTATTGTAATTTGTAAGCCTACCTGTTGTTCTTTATAGCCTAATTCTTTTGCACTTTAATCTGTTTGAAAATTGTACTTTTACAGCTCTGAAAAAAATCAAGAGACCACTTAACATTGATTTCTCAATGTTAAGGGGTCTCTTAATTTTTTTTCCAGAGCTGTATATATTTTTGGTGCATTATTGTATTTAAACATTCAATTATTTTTGTTATTACAAAAATAGTTCTTAAAGCGTATACCGTGATAAAACTTCAGCAATTAATCGCAACATGAAAAATTGAGACCGGCACATGCCTAATCTAAACTTCAAGTGACTGCTGCTAAAAGTGTCTCTACAGGCTATTGAATCATAGGGTGTAAAAATGGCATGCTATATGTCATGTGGTGTTGTTCATTTGAGCTTGTATTTGCCTAATTTTAAGACCTGCTAAAAACAATTATTATTATTTTTTTATAATGTCCTGATACATAAAACCATAGAATTCAAAATGATGTACTATCTTTTTCACATGACTGTATATAGTTAAATAATATAATTCCCAAATAATATTCATACCCAGGGAAAAAAATATTTGGCGAATGTGTATCTTCTGACTGTAAATTATAGGAAATGTGGGCAAAGACTGTAAGACATTGGGTCTCATTCACTAAGCTACGAACGTTTTTAGGAACAAATCAAAATTCACCAACGGTTTCGTAATATTTATTTTTCTAAATTTAAAAAATATAGGAGCAGCTGAAACCAAACATTTGCAAAAAGACCTTACTCTGTATGGCTTTATAATTGTGTTAAGTTATAGTTCAGCATAACATGACTACAATTACATTAAAGTATATTACATTAATTGTATTATATAATCCATGTATAAAATTATATAATGGAATTATTAAATAATACAATTTAATTCCATCTTAAATACATTCGAGCATATACCGTTAAAGAGGAAGAAAAGCTGCGTTATAGCTTCGGCTGTGGGGTTTCTCTGAATATCGCAGATGTATGTACAGCTGGATAATGAGTGCTCCGTAATCTGGGTCTGTATGAAAGGTGTTTATTGTGAGAACTGGTGAGAATGGCACAATTGGCATTGCTCGAGGATTAATAAAAAATATATATACTTTTTTTCTTCTTCTTTATATTTTGACAAAATGTTCCGTCCAAAATGATTCATAGCCCATATTTTATCACAAAATTCACAGGAAATGCAATCTGCACTGTTCCAAATGCTCCTGGCAACATTCAATTTGTCTATAAAATATACATTCAGAACAGCTGAATCACCTGTTTGCTAGTCAGCTTCTGGTCAATTGCAAGTCATGGTTAAAGCCAAGGAGCTTGTGGAAGCTCACAAGAAAGGGAAAGACTGCAAAGGTTTTTCCAGATGTTTTCAAGTACAGTGGCTACATTGCAAAGCATTGTTGGAAAGTTCAAGGATATTCACACTGTAAAAAATCTAAAAGGACATGTTAGGAAGTTAAAAGTGACCCCTGTGCTGGCAAGACTGGTAGTGCGGGAAGCTAAGAAGAATCACCAACAAAGCCATTATGAATAATCTGATTAATTCTGGTACCAATATTTCAAGGCAGACATGGAGGAATCAGCTTAAAGACAGGCACAGAAAAGCTCACCTGGACAAGGAGAAGCCTTTTGGTCATCGATTCTGTGGTCTAATGAGACCAATATTGAGGGATTTGCACATAGGGATATGACTTTTGTTTGGAGTAAAAAAAAAAGAAGCATTGAGCCCCAAGAACACCATTCCCACACCGGTCAAGCAAAGGGATGAGAACATAATGCTATGTGGGTGTTTTTCAGCCAATTGGCCAGGCAGCTTTCTAAAATAAATGGCATCATGAAAAAAGACTTCTGGAGCAAAACATCAGACATTCTGCAGAGAAACCTGGCCTGGGGACGCTGTGGACCTTCCAACACGATGACAATCCAAAACCCCTGAAGACCAGAGTGATGGCAAGGAAGCCTTCCAACCTCAAGGACCTGGAGATCTGTGCAGTAGAGGATGAGTCCAAAATCCCAATGGAAATGTGCAAAGACCAAAAAAAAAAATATTTTGACAAAATATAAAAAATAAATAATATTCTTCATTAATATCTCTAACACAATGTCTTACTTTCTTTTGTCTCCTTTTTGTGTAATTTCCAGCAAGAATATGCCTATTTGTCAGATAAAAATTCACAATAATTAAGTATTTGGCTTGGGTAAGAATGCCTGGGATTTGAGGACTTCCGTATATATAACCACTATAGTTGATTCATGTCTTTTATTCAGTGTATGCTCTAAGACATGGTGATTCATTTTGCTTTGTTAATAAAATGAATGTGTGAAAAACCTGTTTGTTAATCACACCCTTCCTCTTTCTTTCTCTCAGGATGACAGGGATAAGATTGCCAAACCACCAGTACGTAAAGCGTTTTTCAAATCTTTTTTTTTTTTTCTCCATTTTCCTGTTTTTAACGAACAAAATTTTTTGTGGAACCACCTAAACATGCATTTGGTTTTCTGTTGAACAGGAATCACTTGTAACAACCGTACAGGAAACAACCAGGTACGTGTATATTTGTGTATATAACATTATGGCTTAGATAGAATTACTGATATTTTTAGGAAATCCTTTTTCTTATGTACTTTTGCCTCATCAAATGAGTCCATTGTCTTATATTTTAACTTTCCATTGTAGTTCAGAAACGGCAAGCATCCGATTAATAATTTAAGCTAATTACTAAGTGTTTTGTTCCAAACCTTCTGCTTCGTCTCTTGTTTCAGCTGGTGGTCAAACTGGTTGATACCAGCTGTCGCCGCGATTATTGTCACTTTGATGTACCGTGTCTACACCACAGAGGAGGCATGATGGGATGCTTTTCTCAGAGGAGCGCAGAGTTAAACTACAGTACCCATAATCCATTTCAGGGTCTCTCATTACCATAACGATTCTACTAATGAAGGCAACCTTTGTGTTAGTTTCAATGTTTGCTGTCAAGTATATCCATTGATATTTGATTCCTGATATGCAGATGTTGTTTTGATGTATGAAAGTATATTTTAGATCTACTTTGAGCATTACAAATATGTAAGCTAAAGATGAAGTTTTGATTGTCTAATTGTTTTTTGTTGTGTAATACTGCGTGCATAAATATCCAGGCTGAAATGGGGAATATATGGAATAATATCACATATGTAAACACAACAGTTTGTTCTTCAAAGATATAATTTCATTTCACTTGAAATGCATATTTTTCACATGCAAGTTGATCCTACTTGGACGACAGAGAAATTATACAAAAAATGAAAGAATAATAATTAAAATGCAAGATATTGTTTATTAAAATTGTTAGGTAATTATTTAATCACTAATATGTCAGATATTACAGATTCATTAATATCAGCAGCTTCTAGTCATATTAAGTTCCAAAAGTGTTTTTTTGTTGTTGTTGCATAAATAGAATGACGATTATTTTTATGACCATTAAAGGGACCCTTTTTTGTAATATAAGTGTCAGGTGTCCCCAGAATGTGTCCCTCTAAATACCCCGCAGATCATTTATTATATCATGTTGTAAATGGCAATTTTTGTGTGGAAGGAAAAACATCCTGTTTTTGTGCATGTATCTTTAAATGCAAATTAGCTGCTGCTCCCGCCCCCTTTCCAGAAGAGAGCCTGTGCAGGTCATGCCTCACAGGATTTTTTTATTCCCCAAACCAGTTCAGCGGAAATCCCGTCCTGCAACCAATTTCATTGGCTGAGGTTACAGTGACGGGTAGGTTTAGGGATCAGGGTTGGGTGTAGGCAATCAATATGGTGATTGACATGGCCAATTAAATGTTTAGAATCGGCTCCAGGGCGGGATTTACGCTGAAAGGGTGAATCACACTCGTACCTCGAATACTCCGCCAAAAACTACAACATCTGTTTGGTTTTGATGGTTTTGCAGTTCTTTATCATCATAAGAGTTTATTTTCTCTTTCACGTCTTATTGCACTTAAAATACACACAAGGTTAATTCAAAAACACTCAAAGTTCACATAAACACAGTCTGTTAGGTCTGTCAGTGTAAACAGCAAGTAAAGACATTGAATATGTGTATTAGATCTATGTATTAAAGTGACAGCAGTGTAATATACAGTACCTACGGTTATATTTTGCTATTTATATAAATCAAAAAACAAAAGACCAACAGAAAATCACGTACTGCTCTTGAATGAATAACTTAAGTAGCTTTAATAAGAGTACATTTCTGACTTGAATGCTGCTGTTAAATGCTCTGGCAAGGAGATAAACATGGCAGACTGTGTACAGCTCACTGAGGGGCGGAGCTATGCTAATAGGGGAAATCCGTTTCCAGTCGTGGGCGGGGCGTGTGCTATGTGACGAAATTGTAATACATTCCTGATCGGCTCATTTTGAGACGCTCTTTCAGATTAACAGGGAAAATAACAAACATGGATAGAGTTTTACCACGATAATGTGGTTTTGTACACTCTCCAGACACAAATATGTTCAAAAACAATATGAAAGTGAATTTTGCAAAATAGGTTCCCTTTAAGATTTGTTTGCATTGTCACATTATTTTTATGACAATTAAGCATATTGTCTTGCTCAGTTCTACTCTGCAATTCATATTTTGGATTGTAAAAAAATGCAAATTTGCCTTGAGAATAATGTTGCAATGCAAAAACAATCTGCATTTGTTTTATGCAAAACATAATTAATTAATCTTTTGATGAAGCAGACATGTTCAGAATGTGATTGTACACAACCTAACCAAAAAGTATCATTATCTGCTTAATTCTTTTACAACCAGTCAATCCGCAGGAAGTCGCCACTTTAGTGAAGAGCAACACTGTTATAATTGTGTTTCTGCCGGTTACATGATGAGCCGTTTATGCCATGAACGGTGCTTATACATTCCTTTTTGTTCTTTTTTTCAACAAACTGAATGTAATATATTTTTATATAAGATACAAGCAACTTTCCCATATAAATGTCCATCCAGATGTGTTATCATTCCACACTAATGTGAGAGAATCACACACTGTAACCTGTGCCGCGTTCTCGTGTCATTTCATGTCATGTCATGCATCAGTCAAATCAGAATTATTGTGTCCAAATAAACAAAGAAACTGGTTACGTGACTTGCTGTAAACTCATTTCAGTATGGACTAGTTTAACCATCTCTTTCCTACCTTTCTGGACATTGAAAGGTTTTATTAAATTGCTGTTCAAGGAGGGGTCAGAGAGCTCTCGGATTTCATCAAAAATATCTTCATTTGTGTCTGAAGATGAACAAAGGATTTACGGGCTTGGAACGAAATGAGTGACACAATTTTTATTTTGGGGTGAAATATCCCTTTAAAATAAGTTTTTTTAACCACCCTGACTGGTCTGCTATGCAGCCCCATGCGCAACAAACTGAGATGCTGTTTTCTGACAGCTTTTGAGCGTTTGAGCTCCAGT
This sequence comes from Pseudorasbora parva, assembly GCF_024679245.1. Classification (NCBI taxonomy): domain Eukaryota; kingdom Metazoa; phylum Chordata; class Actinopteri; order Cypriniformes; family Gobionidae; genus Pseudorasbora; species Pseudorasbora parva. The sequence goes on from NC_090195.1 coordinate 33,245,095, forward strand.
ATCTCGTCTGTTTGATCGGACCACACGGGCCAGCCTTCGCTCTCCACGTGCATCAATGAGCCTTGGCCGCCCATGACCCTGTGGCCGGTTCTCCACTGGTCCTTCCTTGGAGCACTTTTGATAGATACTGACCACTGCAGACCGGGAACAGCCCACAAGAGCTGCAGTTTTGGAGATGGCTCTGACCCAGTCGTCTAGCCATTACAATTTGGCTCTTGTCAAACTTTCTCAAATCCCATATGCTTGCCCATTTTTCCTGGTTCTAACAAAAACTCAGGACAAAATGTTCACAGAGATCATCAGTGTTTTTCACTTCACCTATCATGTTATGCCTGTTCGGTGTATACCATTTCAAACCAAGTAACATGTATGAAAGATACACCTCCCAAGCAAAAACATCAGTGAGGGTTTTGAAATCAATAGATTTTGACGCCCTAGTTGACTTCATAAATGCATTAAAAATCATATTGAGACCTGTTAGTGCAAAATCATGCACAAATGACTGTGTTTAAGCATTCAAGCTTAGATATCTGGTTTGATAATTTAATATCTACTGGAATGACAGAGAAGTGTGAATTTTCAGCCCACCACATTTATGTTTAGACTTTTAGTATCAGGTACTAAACAACACTGACATCTGCTGGTGAATTAAAGCTGCTACAAACTCACTGGAAAGGCAGTATATTTAGAAAGTGTCTTAGTCATTATAAAATAGCTTATAGCCATAATAATTCTCATGGTCTCACAGTTAACTAAAAGTTCAATGTAAGTTATTGTTAATATAAGTCCTCGTAATCATCAGCCGCCATCTCATTTTGTTAAATCAGAATTCACTGGTTTTAAATTTCAATTTAGCGTGGCTGTCATTTCTCACATAATTGTGAAATGCATGTAAATTAAGTGGAAAGTCTTATGTTTTTACTTTAATGTTTCATTATTTTAAATGTTTTTGTTCTTTCTGCTTGTAATCGCATCTAATCTGCTTTGGACTATGTACGTTACACCATATATTTGCTTGCTCATTATATGCAAACATGTAAATATGAAAGCTATTTTAGGTCAAGTGTATATCTGTCCACTCATGTTGTAGCTGGACATTAATGGTGTTGTAACATTGCAGTGTGTTTGTTTAGTCCGTGATAACAGCATGTTTTGAAGCTCTCACTGACCTGTGGTCATTATTTGGGAGAGCATCCAGAAGTAAAGCTGCTGGGACACGCACTGGATGGACACTTTGTGGTCTGTTTATGCCTCTGCTGGTTTCATCTGAAGCCTGTTGCCAAATGTGCTGTAACTGTTGCCATCTACCACTCTTACTGTATGTATGGGTGTCTAGTGCTGCAGGTAATCACAGATGTGCTGATATTTAGACCAGCAGCATGATTCAGACTGTGATGTTCAATAAACAAGAAGTTCAAAACAATGGTCAGTTATTAAATATTTTCTCAAGACATCAAAGCATCAAGCTTAACATACACTATATTACAGAAAATATTGGGACACCACTCCAAATCATTGAATTAAGGTGTTCAATCACTTCATGGCCACAGGTGTATAAATCGCTCTCAGGAGCTCAGTGAACTCAAGCGTGGGGCCTTGATAGGATGCCACCTGTGCAATAAGTCCATTCCTGACATTTCCTCACTACTAAATATTCCACGCTCAACTGTTAGTGGGATTATAACAAAGTGGAAGCAACTGGGAACAACAGCAACTCAGCCACGAAGTGGTAGGCTATGTAAAATCACAGAGCGGGGTCAGCGTATGCTGAGGGCCACAATGCGCACAAGTCGCCAACTTTCTGCAGAGACAATCGCTACAGACCTCCAAACTTCTGTGGCCTTCAGATGAGCTCAAGAACAGTGTGTATAGAGCTTTCATGGAGCTTTAAATTGTTGTTTTTCAGAGGTTGCTGGGCTTGGCCCCTAAGTTCCAGTGAAAGGAACTCTTAATGCTTCAGCATACCAAGACATTTTTGACAATTTCATGCTCCTAACTTTGTGGGAACAGTTTGTGGACGGCCCCTTCCTGTTCTATCATGACTGCACACCAGTGCACAAAGCGTCGGTCCATAAAAACATGAATGGACGAGTTTGGTGTGGAGGAACTTGACTTTTTGTCATCAGGAGGGTCCGTAGACATCTGCACACCCCATCAGTGCGCAACCCAATTTTTGTGTACACACAGACAAAGCACACTCAACAGTGCTTGTGCAGGGGACTTGAGCCCTTGAAAACAAAGTCCACTAGACAGTCCACTTTCTGCGCTCACAGCCAAAGAAGTACATTTTGTGGACTCAGAGGAACTCTCTGACAACACAGCTATCCTTTGTCCAATATCAGACACAAACACAATCAACATTAAGAAAACAGTGAAGATGGTGTTTGACCCCAAATCCATTGGCGACCATCCACCAGTGGACATCATCAGTGACCAGAATATAGCCCAGATTGACTTAAAGATTGCATACACATTGACAGTAAACTGGCATGGAGTATTACAGTTGAAAATGTCTGTACTAGGGTCCAACTACATTGTCTTCATACACTCAGGGTCTTTGGTGTTAAACAGAAAGTGTTGCTTCTTTTTTACCATGCTGTAGTTGAGAGTATTCTGTGGTATGGCATCGCAGCTTGGTTTGGCAACCTCAATGTACAGCTGAAAGCCCAGAGTATGGCTAACTGTCACGATCCCAGCTCTGGGTTTTTTGTTTAGTATGGACTTTTATGTTGAATTGCTTTCTGTATTCATTGTTTCTATGTTCTCTTCCTGTTTGGTTTCTGCTCTCCCCGGTGTCTTATCAGTTGTCATGGTTACATTGTACACACCTGCAGTCTATCTACTCATTGTTTTGTGTATTTAAGGTCTTGGTTTTCATGTAGGGTTTGCTAGTCGGTAATTGCATCTTCTACGCGAAGCCAAAGCTTTGCCAATCCAATCTTTTTTTCCCCTTGTTTCAAGAAATATCTGCGTACAAAGGAGATCACTGAAACCGACTCAAAACGATGTAGTATACATGGCAGGCCAGTGTGTGGCGCTGTAATTCTGCCACAGAAACACTGCCAAAAAATGGAGAAGAAGAGTTGTGGATAGAAGGGGTATAGCCAAGGGGGTAATCTAGCACTCGGAAAGCGTTCCACCCATAGGGGCGGCCATTGCTAACCAAGCCATCACCTGCTGTTAGCATCCCATTGACTCCCATTCATTTTTGAGACACTTTGACAGTGAATAACTTTACATCTGAGACGTTTAAAGACTCCATTTGTCCATTGTTTATTTATAAAGAAACATGACAATGCATAAAAGGCTCCATTACCTTGTATCTTACACTATCGCCCCGTAGAAGCAGAAGATTTAAATTTCACTTTCCACAACTACTAGAAGACTTACAGCTGTCAGACAGGTTGCTTACGTCACATCTACGTCCTCAAGCTCAGTCTGAGCCTGCGCAGTTCACTCAGCCATCAGGAAGTGAGTGCCTCTGATTGGCCCCATTTTTCCGCCGTTGAAGTCAATGGGATAGCTCTGTCCATTTCTTTTACTGGGTATAGCAGTGGTAGGAGGTGAGGGAAAATCACTGCTGAAGCACCCCAGATCATCACTGATCCTCCACCAAATTTCACAATGGGTGCGAAACACTGGCTTGTAGGCCTCTCCAGGCCTCCATCTAACCATTAGACGACTAGGTGTTGGACAAAGCTGAAAACAGTGGCGCCACCAGGGGGTGGCCAGGGGTGGCCACGGCCACCCCTGGCGAACCCCTGGCCACCCCACTGGCCACCCCACTGGCCACCCCGCTGGCCATGGCGTAGGTTTGGGGGGGACGCTAGGTACTAGTCCCAATCAATATTTAGAATAAGCAAAATGACGCGTCCCGTATCAAACCAATACGGACGCGATGCACAAGATTGCGTTTTAGCGGCGCTTTGCTGCCATAGTGACGGAGTCTCGAGAACATGCGCTGGAAACTTGCGCGTTTTTTTAAAAACATGTCGAGCTCGCGTCCACAGTTTGAACGCAAGAGGGTTTCCAGATATAGGGCTGAATATAAAAAAAAGGTATCATGAGTGGGTCTGTCCAGTAACTTAAGATGAACCTAAGACAACGGCACCCTTTGCAGAGAAGCATTTCAGTGTCTCAGACTGTCTGACTGAAAGCATGCGATGACAGACACATCCGTGAACTAAAGGTAGGCCTATTGTTTTTTTAATGGATAATATAATATTTCATACATTATCAGAGCTTGGCAGACTTATTTTTCTAGATATTAGATAATAGATTATAGCATATTAATGTTATCAATTTATCATATGATAAATATTTAGCAGTTTGATATTTAAAAAATATTTAGATTAAAATGGGACAAATAATTACATAATAATATAGTCATAATAGTAAATTAATAAAGAGGATTAAACATTTTTGAATTTCAGAATTGTCAGTAAAGTGGTTATTGGTTCAGAATGACTGCTTAAAGTGACAGTGCACCCAAAAATGAAAAATCTGTCATAATTTCCTCACCCTCAAGTTGTTCCAAACCTGTATGCATTTCTTTATGTAGAATACATATGAAGACACATTCCTAGCATGGAAGTCAATGTTGCCCCCAAAGCAAACATTTGGTTACAAACGTTCTTCAAAATATATTATTTTATGTTCAACAGAACGAAGAAACTCATACAGGTTTGGAACATCATGAGGGAGAGTAAATGATGACAGAAATTTCATTTTTGGGTGAACTATCCCTTTCCAATACAGGCTACTAAAGAGATCTTTAGAAAGAAATAAAATAATCAAAAGTAAAATACTTTAAAATGTGTTCTGTTGCAAGTTTACATACTTGATTCCATGTTTATTGTTGAGCTGCTGTCATTGTTTCATTGTCACTCTTATCACTCTTTAACTCTTTAACTAAGTTCATAAATTATTTTCAAAAACGGATTCAAAACTGATTTGGAAAAAAAACATACACACAAAATAACTTATTTTCAATAAAAAAAGTGATTGTGGACTGGATATTTTTTGACCTTTTATCACAGTCTTGGACATGTCAAAGATTAGTAACAACACTGGCTCTGATGCATTGTTAGTTTGTGTACAGCATCAGATTTACATTTTTTTAATCCCTCATTTATATGCAGTTATTATACTCTACACAAATGCCAGAAAATAAGCATCTTCTTTTTTTCTTCAGCACAGGCCTATCTAAAGGGTTAATGGTGCCACCTGGTTATCAACTGTAAAAATTACACATTTTACCTCTTCCCAACAGGGAAAACCACCAACAATTAAGAATACATGATTATATGGTGTCATGGACCACATATACAGCCATGAACAGTAAATGAGGGAGAAAAAAAATCTGATGCTGCACAAAAACTAACAATGCATCAAAGCTAAAGTTGTTACTAATCTTTGACATGCCCAAGACTTTTATATATGTATTTTATATTTAAAATAAAGTAATTTTGTGTGTATGCTTTTTTTTTCAAATCCGTTTAGAAAATCATTTATGAACTTGGAAAATAAAGAGTATTATTATTTTGGTACTGGATAATTTGAACTGAAGAGCCTCATAAATTAATAGACTTATTAATAAACTTTGCATGCTCAGACAGCAACAGGTCAGCTCATGCCCGTCAGTCAACAATTTCAAAAGAAGTTAACGGAAGACTAAGTAAATAAGTAAAAAAATATTTTTTAGTAAAAGACGACGGGGAATTATGTGTCGTGACGTGCTACAGGCCGGTTTACTACACCAGTAGAATACAATTCTAAAATTATGGTTTCTAGTTTTGGTGTGCCACCCCAAGATTTTAAGTGGCCCCATCTGGCCACCCCTATGAAAAATTTCTGGAGGCGCCACTGGCTGAAAATTGAAGTTATCAGAGAAGATGACCATACTCCAGTCCTCTACAGTCCAATCCTTATGGTCTCTACAAACCTCAGCCTGGCTCTTCTTTGCTTCTCAACGATGAAGTTTTTTTTTTCTAGCTTTACACGACTTCAGCCCTGCCCCCTCTAGCCTGTTTCGAACCGTCCTCGCCATGCACTTCAACCCAGCTGCCTTTTGCCATTCTTTTTGTAGTTCACTTGATGTCATCATACGGTTGTTGAGTGACATTCAAATGAACGTCATTCCGGTCAGTGTAGAGTCGTTTTCACCCTCTGCCGGTCTGTAGCTTTGTTGTCCCCAATGTCTGCTGCTTGAGCTTGTTTTTTATGAACCGCCATCGTTAAAATTTTAAGGATGTAAGCAGCCCGATGCTCACTGTATCCCTCTGCCAGTAAAGCCAGAATTGAACCCTTCTTTTCCTCACTCAAAACTTTCATTTTCAACTTTTTTGGCATGGTCAATAGTTATTTTTTGATTCCAATTACTTTTGAGGTACTACTAGCACTGTTTTTTGCCATCCAGCTGGTCCTACTGCAAGAGGATAGTGATGAACACAGAAGTGTTTTTTTTTAATACTTTTCCATATTAAATAATATTTTGCTTCAGGTTATCACTTAATCAGTACCTCATTCAGTAGAATGAGGTGTTCCTGTGTTGGAATTCAACAGACATTAGAATGGAATGGTTTCCATAAAGAGATGCTGATTTAAGAAAAAATTGCAGTGGTCTCCTAATTTTTTCCAGAGCTGTATATATATTGTCTATCAAGCTTCCCTTACGTAGCGGAGGGGGAGAGCTATCAGACTCTGATGCCGAATGACAAAATAATATTATAAAAACCATACACTAGATGGTTGAGTACATAGTGTACAGGTGCTGGTCATATAATTAGACTATCATCAAAAAGTTGATTTATTTCACTAATTCCATTCAAAAAGTGAAACGTGTATATTATATTCATTTATTACACACAGACTGATTTATTTCAAATGTTTATTCATTTTAATTTTGATGATTATAACTGACAACTAATGAAAATCTCATATTCAGTATCTCAATTAGAAAATTAGAATACTGTGAAAAGTTTCAATATTGAATACACCTGGTGCCACACTCTAATCATTGAATTAACTCAAAACACCTGCAAAGGCCTTTAAATGGACTCTCAGTCTAGTTCTGTAGACTAAACAATCAAGGGGAAGACTGCTGACTTGACAGTTGTCCAAAAGACGACGCCTTGCACAAGGAGCGCA